>NC_037337.1:78372251-78675281 GCF_002263795.3 Bos taurus | reverse complement strand
CACATGGGACCCGGAAGGATGGTGAATTGAGCACTTTTATTCAACAGAACCATAAAACTCATAAAAATTTGAGTCTCTCCTCTTCTTCAAAGTTCCCAATGGCAAATGTCTTTTAAACAGAAACACACATAAAAGAAAGTTGTGTTAATCAGTTAACAAAAATACTGCATCAGAAGCTCACAGAAACCTAGCTCTGTGCTTCCCCTAGAAGAAATGGCTCAGTATTAGCTAGTTCAATGTTCATACATTTTAAAACATAACCACTGCAAATAAGAATCAACTATATCCACAAAAAGACTTATGCAAGTATCCATAGCAGTTGTACTCACAAGAGCCAAAAACTGAAACTAACCCAAATGTCCATTAACCAAACACATAAATTGTGGAACAGCCATACAAAGGTATACTACTCAGCAATAAAACAGAATAACAAAGGATCAGAAAAGTTATGCTGAACTAAAGAAGCCTTACACAAAGAGTTAATTCCATTTACATGGAAAGTATAAGAAAGGTATAACAAATATATGGTGAAAAAAATTAAACAGTGCCTGCTTCAGTGTGGGAGGACTGAATGAAAAGTGGTAGGAGCAGCTTCCTGAAAGATGGAAACATTCTGTATTATGAAAGGCGAGGAGTTTCATGTATGAACATAATTGTCAACATTATACAGCTAACATTTGTGAATTTTAATATATAAATTATCTCAAATAATTAGCTATAATTGAGTGGAAGGTGAAAGTAAAGGAATATATAAATGAAATAAGAATGTCAAAACACTGCTATATCTGATGCGTAGTACACAGGGCATATCACACTATTTTTTTGTACATTCACTAAGTTTTCCTAAATGAACAGTTTAAAAAGTAATAAGAGGAGATGCAAGTATGTTGAGAAACTACAGGAGAGAAAGCGAACTTTATAAAACAGTTAAAGTGATAATTTGATTTGAAGCTTTCATGGAAAAGTCATTAGAACTGGGTATATTTGGTAGATTTTAGGCAAAAGCAAGGAAAGTCCATGAAGTGGACACTGAAAACTGTGTAAACAAAAATCACAGAAGTATTACTGTAGTTAGGCTATTTAGGAAATAGTTTGGCTTAAATATAAGGTCAAGAAAAAACAATAATGTGAAATAAACTTGAAAAAGTAGAAGATGACATTATCAAAACAGCATAAAATCCTAGGCCACAGAAAACACACCAGGCAACAGGAAATCATTTTGCACATTCAAGTTTGGAAATGACAAGATTAGAGCTAAACTTTAGAAACTTTAATCTTGCAAAACTGAAGGACAGTGTGGAAGCATTACTATGCTCCTATGAGAGATAATGATAAGGGCAATGACAAGGAGAATAGGGAAGCAAGGACACAGGCATCTGAACTGGCGATTGATCGCTAAGATGTTCTAAAGAACAAATATCAAGTTAGATATATTTACAGAGCTTTAAGCATTGAGAGTCTTCTCTTCAACACAATACAATACTGAGAATATTAACCAAATGAAAACTAAATATGTTGAAGTCTGATGCCAATTATCTCAAGATTTACAACTGGAAGTGTTACTTTACAACTAAAAGTGTCAATCCAATTCATGTTGGAATTTCTGTTTTGTACATTGTTTTCCAAAGTAACCCTGTTATGGAACTACTATAAAAGCACAAGTAGGGATTTCAGATTTGCAAAAGATTACTCCAAATAGCAATAATTATACTTTCTATGCTGTGCTGTCTTTATGGAAATAATGTTAAAACAGGAAGACTTTATATCAGTATTAAAGGCATCTTACAATAAATTTCTTTCTTACAGCCCCTATTACCACCACCTATGGATTTAGCCATGAAAATAATGCTTTACATTCAAAGGGATAAACCTTAGTCAACGGAAGTAAACACTGTTCTCATGTAACTTCTAAGGGAAAAAAAAAAGGGAAACACATAACAAAATTGCAAATAAAAAAATCACCCTACCTATCCCTGAGCCATATAGTTTCCAATCCGGAAAATTTCTATTCAAGGTTAAATTCATAATCATTAAAACTGATTTTATTATTTGAAGGGGTTTATAAGGATAAATAAGTATTGTCCATCCTAATGACAAAAATATTACCTTACAACTAAAGAATCAACTAAATAATTTTAAATTAGACATAAACACTTCTGAGTAAAAATATAGCTACATAATTGGAATAATTTTCTGAAGAAAGTAGTAAAATCTTTTTTTTCTGAAATATATTTTTAAAGAGAGACATTTTAATTTGTATTTTAATTATATTCCAATGACAGCTAGAAAAAACACTTCATTTAATAGATATTACTCTATAACCTAGTGTCTATAAAGTAACCATTTTAATATTTTTTAAACTTTTTATTTTACATTTATAGCTAATTAAGAACATTGATATAGTTTCAGGTGACTATTTTAATATTAAGTTGTGCTTGTGGGTATATATTTACACCTGAATACATACATACTATATAAAAAGTATAGATATCATATACAAAAAAAATTTTTAATTTGCAGTAATGGAGAGAATTAAAAAACCAAATGAGACTCGTAAGAGGAAGAAAAAAGTAGTAAATGGCATACATTCATGTTATATATGTTTGCAAATGCAGATGCTGGAGCCAGACTTCCCATAATCTAACAGTGATTCTACCACTTACACCTTATAGAAACTTAGCAAAAATCTCCAAGAATCAGAAATCTTCTATAAAATAGGATAAAACACTACCTTAGCTTCCTGTAATATTGTAAGAATTAAAAGAGATAATCCAATTAAAGTACTTCGTCTGACATACTGGCAAATACTGAAACAAAGTTCATACCCGAAGGCCTTGACAACTAATAAATTTAGAGGATTTCACAGAGGCGTATTTTATCACAAGTAGACATTGTGCAGTTGACTATACATAAAGGACAGTGGAATATTCTTCTCAGGAAATATTAACATTAAGATGTATAACCATATTGTTAGATGTGAAGAAATACAAGCTTCATCTTTCATATTTAAAAGTTACAGATTTAAGAAAATATAAAATTCCTTCATATATCTAAAACAGACTTGGGTAAAAGTAGAAAAATGAAAATAAAAAGTATTTTACCTTTAACAAAAGTGATCTAATTTATCAAGTATTAGCTGACGACATATCACCAAGTTCAATACTTAAAGCTATAATTTGAAAATGTTTAAGATAAAATAGAAGCATAGCTGCAAGACCCTTAGAACTAACACCCAAAAAAGATGTCATTTAAATTAAGGGACTGGAATGCAAAAGTAGCAAGTCAAGAAATACCTGCAGTAACAGGCAAATTTGGCCTTGGAGTACATAATGAAGCAGGGCAAAGATCAATAGAGTTTTGCCAAGAGAACACACTGATCATAGCAAACACCCTCTTCCAACAACACAGGAGAAAACTCTACACATGGACATCACCAGATGGTCAATACCAAAATCAGATTGATTATATTCACTGCAGCCAACGATGGAGACGCTCTATACAGTCAGCAAAAACGAGACCAGGAGCTGACTGTGGCTCAGATCATGAACTCCCTATTGCTAAATTGAGACTTAAATTGAAGAAAGTAGGGAAAAACCACTAGACCATTCAGGTATGACCTAAATCAAATCCCTCATGATTATACAGTGGAAGTGAGAAATAGAGTCAAAGGATTAGATCTGATAGAGTACCTGATGAACTATGGACGGAGCTTCATGACATTGTACAAGAGACAGGGATCAAGACCATCCCCAAGAAAAAGAAATATGAAAAAAAGCAAAATGGTTGTCTGAGGAGGCCTTACAAATATCAGGGGGAAGAAAAGAAGCGAAAGGCAAAGGAGAAAAGAAAAGATACACCCATTTGAATGCAGAGTTCAAAGGTTAGCAAGGAGAGATAAGAAAGCCTTCCTCAGTGATCAGTGCAAACAAATACAGGAAAACAATAAAAAGGGAAAGACTAGAGATAGCTTCAAGAAAATTAGAGATACCAAGGGAACATTTCATGCAAAGATGGGCTCAATAAAGGACAGAAATGGTGTGGACCTAATAGAAGCAGAAGATATTAAGAAGAGGTGGCAAGAATACTCAGAAGAACTATGCAAAAGAGATCTTCATGACCCAGATAACCATGATGGTGTGTGATCACTCACCTAAAGCCAGACATCCTAGAATGTGAAGTCAAGTGGGCCATAGGAAGCATCACTACAAACAAAGCAAGTGGAAGTGATGGAATTCCAGTTGAGCTGTTTCATATCCTATAAGAGGATGCTATGAAAGTGCTGCACTCAATATGCCAGCAAATTTGGAAATTCAGCAGTGGCCACAGGACTGGAAAAGGTCAGTTTTCATTCCAATCTCAAAGAAAGGCAATGCCAAAGAATATTCAAATTACTGCACAACTGCCCTCATCTCACATGCTAGCAAAGTAATGCTCAAAATTCTCCCACAGTTTGTGGAACTGCGATGCTTCCACAGTTCGTGAAACGTGAACTTCCAAATGTTCAAACTAGATTTAGAAAAGGCAGAGGAACCAGAGATCAAATGGCCAACATCCACCGGACCATCAAAAAAGCAAGAGAGTTCCAGAAACACATCTACTTCTGCTTTACTGACTATGCCAAAGCCTTTGACTATGTGGATCACAATGAACTGTGGAAAATTATTCAAGAGATGGGACTATCAGACCACCTGACCTGCCTCCTGAGAAATCTGTATGCAGGTCAAGAAACAACAGTTAGAACTGACATGGAACAACAGACTGGTTCCAAATTGGGAAAGGAGTACGTCAAGGCTGTATATCATCACCCTGCTTATTTAACTTATATGCAGAGTACATCCTGAGAAATGCCAGGCTGGATGAAGCACAAGCTGGAATCAAGATTGCTGAGAGAATTATCAATTACCTCATATATGTAGATGGCACCACCCTTATGGCAGAAAGCAAACAAGAAGTAAAGAGCCTCTTGATGAAAGTGAAAGAGAGTGAAAAAGTTGGCTTAAAACTCAACATTCAGAAAACTAAGATCATGGCATCCAGTCCCATCACTTCATGGCACACAGATGGGGAAACAATGGAAACAGTGACAGACTTAATTTTCTTGGGCTCCAAAATCACTGAATGATGGTGACTGCAGCCATGAAATTAAAAGATGCTTGCTCCTTGGAAGAAAAGTTATGACCAAACTAGACTGCTTATTAAAAAGCAGAGACATTACTTTGCCAAGAAAGGTCTGTCTAGTCAAAGCTATGGTTTTTCCAGTAGTCATGTATGAATGTGAGAGTTGGACTGTAAAGAAAGCTGAGCCCTGAAGAATTGATGCTTTTCAACTGTTGTGTTGGAGAAGACTTTTGAGAGTCCCCTGGACTGCAAGGAGATCCAACCAGTCCATCCTAAAGGAGATGAGTCCTGAATATTCATTGGAAGGATTGATGCTGAAGCTGAAACTCCAATACTTTGGCCACCTGACGCAAAGAACTGACTCATTGGGAAAGACCCTGATGCTGGGAAAGATTGAGGGCAGGAGGAGAAGGGGATGACAGAGGATGAGATGGTCGGATGGCATCACCGACTCGATGGACATGAGTTTGAGTCAACTCTGGGAGTTGGGTGATGGGCAGGGAGGCCTGGTGTTCTGCAGTCCATGGGACCACAGTCGGACATGACTGAGGGACTGAATTGAACTGAATGTCCAATTGTTGGAGACTAGCTTATACTATAAAATAGGTATTCAACAGACAACTATATAATCAGTTAAATGATTTTGTGCTAAATTTTTAATAGCATGGGAAATGTTCATAAAGCTAAAAAAGCAAGAAAAAAAGGAGTTCTTACAGTTTGATTCTAAGTTAGTATAATATACAGAGAAAAGAGAACTGGAAGGAAAAATATCATGTTATGATTTTTTAAATTTTCTTTGTTTTGTATCTTACGGTCCTCAAATTTTCTTCAAAGTTAGAATTTTTAGAAATCCTATTCTTTTAGTTTCTACCCGTATACAAACTTCCTACCACAAAGATTTCATAGTCTATGAGATTCACAATGGTATCCCATGCTTTAGAAACAATGTTTTCAATTTTGGGGGAGATAGATGCTCAGTTCAGGTCAGTTCAGTTCAGTTGCTCAGTAGTGTCCGACTCTTTGTGACCCCATGAATCGCAGCACGCCAGGCCTCCCTGTCCATCACCAACTCCCGGAGTTCACTCAGACTCACGTCCATCGAGTCAGTGATGCCATCCAGCCATCTCATCCTCTGTCGTCCCCTTCTCCTTCTGCCCCCAATCCTTCCCAGCATCAGAGTCTTTTCCAATGAGTCAACTCTTTGCATGAGATGGCCAAAGTACTGGAGTTTCAGCTTTAGCATCATTTCTTACAAAGAAATCCCAGGGCTGATCTCCTTCAGAATGGACTGGTTGGATCTCCTTGCAGTTCAAGGGACTCTCAAGAGTCTTCTCCAACACCACAGTTCAAAAGCATCAATTCTTCGGCGCTCAGCCTTCTTCACAGTCCAACTCTCATATCCATACATGACCACAGGAAAAACCATAGCCTTGACTAGACGAACCTTTGTTGGCAAAGTAATGTCTCTGCTTTTGAATATGCTATCTAGGCTGGTCATAACTTTCCTTCCAAGGAGTAAGCGTCTTTTAATTTCATGGCTGCAATCACCATCTGCAGTGATTTTGGAGCCCAAAAAAATAAAGTCTGACACTGTTTCCCCATCTATTTCCCATGAAGTGATGGACCAGATGCCATGATCTTCGTTTTCTGAATGTTGAGCTTTAAGCCAACTTTTTCACTCTCCACTTTGACTTTCATCAAGAGGCTTTTTAGTTCCTCTTCACTTTCTGCCATAAGGATGGTGTCATCTGCATATCTGCTGCTAAGTCACTTCAGTCGTGTCCGACTCTGTGCGACCCCATAGACGGCAGCCCACCAGGCTTCCCCGTCCCTGAGGTTATTGATATTTCTCCCCGCAATCTTGATTCCAGCTTGTGTTTCTTCCAGTCCAGCGTTTCTCATGATGTACTCTGCATATAAGTTAAATAAGCAGGGTGACAATATACAATATAGATGCTCACTGATCCTCATTTCAGCCTCATAATCCATTGGGAGTAACAGAACCAAACTGAACACCGGATCAAAAAACAGTTTCTTGGGGGACAAAAAATTGACCAGGAACAAATATTAAGTCATCTATAACTCTTAGTTGAAAATGGTCAATTTTATTGGCCCTAGATTCAAGTCTTTGTGATCTTTAAACTTCATCTTCCACCTCTCCTTCCTAAAATATAAGCCCCAAAAGCTTGCACATCATATTAAAATGTCCTTTTTTCTTTATTTCGGTAGTAGTAATTTGCCTTCCTAATCTTAAATCTCGCCTATTACTTAACTAAACTAGTTTGTCAGAAATAAATGTTTGTTACCATAGGCATTAAAATGAAATTGGAATAACTTCTAAAGTTCCTTCACTAAAGATCTTATGAAGATTTAAGTAACAAGTAAAATGGAATTCCTTAAAATATACAAACGAGAGTAACATTTACATTTCTAATTATACGTGTCACTTCTAATTATATTAGTCGCAAAGGGTTTGTAAGTATTCATTTAATTGTTAACATTTCCTTAGGGCTTTCTATGAGATAAGAACTTTGCTAGGAATTAGAAATGTAGAAGACGAAAAGCCACAGTTCTTGCATCAGCTTGTTCATACTCCAGTAGACTTCTACATATACCACCAACTATGAAGCAACTCAAGTTTAAGAACCCAATTATAAGATCATCACACTTTTGCCTATTAAAATATTTTGGTTTAAAACAGAGCTTAAAAATTCTCTAATTTTCTGGGTTTTAAGATGCAATTAAAAGGAGACAATGAGTCTAGTATTTAAAAATATATGAGGGGGAAAATCTCTATATTTTAGCAAATTTTAATAATTATTTGAAAAAATTTTTGCTTATTTTACTCTACAACAAAACACTCACTCTATGCAGTCCTACTTAGAAATTCCCAATTAATTTCAGCTAGTATTTCTCCATCTAGCTAATGTTTTCCATTTTTCCATAATGAGAAACTCATGCATTTAGAATAAAACACTGCCATGTTCCTCTTACAATTAAAGGTGCTACTGTCTCACTTTCTGACATCACAAGAACAGAAGGAAGAGAGACAGTAATTGAAAAATGGTCAAAGTGATGATACAAATCCAAAAATACAGAGCAGACCCTCTACTCTCAATTCCCTATTTTGACAATATTAGAACCTGCCATCATGTAGAAAGTGAGAACATTCTAAATTTAAGTGATTTCTTCCATCCTCACAAGCCCACTTAGTGATATTTTATTGATTTTTTAAGGCTAAGTTTAGATACTATTATTTGTATAAAACTATTCCAAATCAAAAAAAAAAATTAAAAAAATAAATAAATAAAACCAGTCCAAGACCTCTGAAATAATTCTTCTGCTGGATATCAATTATATTTTGGTGGCATTACCCCTGTACTACTTTAAAAATTACCTTGAATTTAGTTATTTTAGCAAAACACTTTATTAACCCTTTTGACAGAAAGGGACCCTAAGGGCAGGTCCCATGTCTTGGTATCAGTCCTATTTATTTTAGCAGTGGATGGACTAAGTCCATCACTCACTGATTCTGTAACACCGAGAAAGCTACATCTTCTTTATTGCAGAGTACATCCTCTACAATAACAGAATCTACCTCATAGGACTTCTGTGATGAATAAATGAATGAATATACATATTAAATGCATAGATGCATAGTCACTCCTCATTATTCATAGACTCAGTATTTGTGAATTTGCCTACTCACTAGAATTTCTTGTAACCCTAAAATCAATACTTGTACTTAGGGATTTTGCAGAAATATGCAGAATTGAGAAAAATGTCAGTCAACTCACATGACCTCAGCTGAGGTCAAACAAGGTGATATTCTTGTTTCAGTTCACACACTGTAAACAAGTATCCTTTACATGGTCTATTTAGTGCCTATTTTTGCGCTTTCTGTTGGTGATTCGTTATTTAGACTAGACCCCTTGCACAGTGCTGAAGTGCTATTTACAGTGTCCAAGAGCAAGAAGGTTGTGATATGCTTTAAGGAGAAAATGTGTGTGTTGGATAATCGTCATTCAGGTATGATCCATAATGCTGCTGGATGTGAATTCAACATTTATGAATCCATTACATATTAAACAAGGTGTCTTTAAATGGAAACATATATAAAAGAAGACTATGTATTGCTCAGGTGACCAAAATGTTGTGACTGGAGACTCTCAGGAACTTATCCCTGTAATTCCTCTAGGAGCAATGGTACCTACTAAGTCAATAAATATAGCTTCTTTATAGCACAAAACTACTGAAAGTTAGGTCAGGAACTACTGAAAGTTAGTTACATATTGAGAGCTCAGTAGGTATTACCATTAAATCTTTATTGCTATTTGGCACACAGTAGGTAAATTTAGCACACAGTAGGTACTCAAAACTTTGTTGAATTACTGCCTGAATAAAATTAAAATAAGCACCAGATAGAAAAAAATTTCCAAATTATTTTTATAGAGCAACTGTAACACTGATGCTGAAACTTAACAAAAACCATATAAAGAATATTATAGATCAATCACACATATGAAAAACAATGTAAAAATCTTAATATATTATGTAAAAAAAATCCAAAACCCCTTTAAAATATCATGAAAACGTGGGGTATAGTTCAGATTCAAATGTACTTCAATATTCAAAAACCCATTCACAAAATCCATACTAACACAAATAATAGAAAATTATTATCATTATTATTATTATTAATAGAAAATTTATATATTCATCCTCGTAATTGCTGAAAATTCTAGTGACAAAATTCAACATGATTCATAAAAAAAAGGTTTAAAATAGAAATTAAGAGATATGTTCTTAACCTCAATGTGCATATATTGTGTGTGTGTAGATATAAAGAGCCAACATTTTACTTCATGTGAAATGCTAGACACTTTTTCATTCAAAAAAGGAACAAGACAAGGATGTCTATTATCAACTCTATTAATTAACACTTTAGCATTAAATACTAATTAGTATTTAATAGTATTTAATTAGTATTAGCATTAAAAACATACAACTAATTTATTAGTAGTATTAAATAACAGAATTAGAGAAGAAAAAATATCAGAGACCCCCCCAAAAAAAAGTAAAAAGAGGTAAAGCAATCTCTATTTACAGCATTCTATATTTGTGGTATATTACATCATAAAAATGCAAAAATAATCAGTAAAACTCTGCAACAAATCACAAGAGAACTAGTAACTAAGAAGAATGTAAAATTAACATATAGGAAGTATATAATTTCATATATATTCTCCCAAAAAACTACTTAGATAAAAAATGAAGAGAAGACTCTGCCTACAATGAAAACAATGAAATAAAAAACAAAGGCATATATACAGCACAGAAATATGCGAACTCAGAGCAAGGAAGAAAAAGTTAAAAAAAAAAAGACTTCCATCCAATGAAAGGCTTAAAAATAACAGTTACAGAAAAGCAATGAACGTCCCTAACAAATTAAACTCCTTAAAACTACTTTCTACTAAAGGAGTTTCTTCAATTAAGGAAAGAAAAATGCACAAAATGAGCTGAGGAAATATATTTAAAAGTAATGCAACCATCAAAGATTCATGCCTCAAAAGCTTCTTAAGCTCAACATGTAAAAAACTATATTAATGTCCTTCCCTCTCAAACCACTAAAAGTGTTTCGCTGAAGACCACATAAACTATAGGGCTGGATAAAATGATCACTGAGTTTCTTCCCATTTCTTTTTTTTTGCTTTTGGCTTTTAGGAATGGAAGTTTGGGAGAAGGGCACCATATCTTCTGGCTGAGAAAATTTTCCAAAGTAAGACTGTTGGGTTCAATAACATAGAACCATAAAGTGAAAGTGTCAGTCTCAGGCGTGATCAATTCTTTGCAACCCCATGCTCCATAGCCCACCAGGCTCCTCTGCCCATGGGATTCTCTAGGCAAGAATACTAGAGTGGGTTGCCATTCCCTTCTCCAGGGGATCTTCCCAACCCAGGATCGAACCCGGGTCTCCCGCACTGCAGGCAGATTCTTTACCATCTGAGCTCCACCATGAGCGAGTTAATTAATGCCTTTGTCAGAGTCTCAGTATTATTTTATGTAAAAAAAAGGGCAGTTGTAAAGGATTTAATGAGACAATACAAGTAAATTACTTGGCATAGTACTTGGCACAGTAAGAAGACACTATAAAAAAAAAAAAGCAATAATACTCAAAAAGAATATGCCTGAGTTTTCCACAATAGATCAAGGACTGAATCCACAGAGACAATAAGAACAAATGATGAACAAATAGAAATTCATACTATATGTAACATAATCCAGATACATTATACAGAAACTGTAGTACAAAAAGACCAAGAATCTTTTAAACAGCCCAAGTAAAAGGACAGATCACTTAGAAATAATGACAATTAGATTTATAAAAGACTTAATAGCTCAAATGAAGCTAGAAGATAAATGTAATAATAACTTGAAAATAACCACCATTCTAAAATGCTAATTGTGTACTTTGATGAAAGAGGAAAATCTTTCCTTAAGAGCAAGGCCAGAACAAAGACATTTTCAGATAAATAATAAATGAGTTTCCAAGTTTTCAAAAAGAATTTCTCAATAAAGCATGCCAAAGAGGAGGAAATATGTCTTTAAAAGAAAGCTATAATAAGTGAATAAAAATGATGATAAAAAAACTTGGTTAATATAAAGGCAAACCTAAACAGCACAAAACAGTAGTATATAAAAAAGAATTTTAAAACTGCTCAAAAACAATAAGAACATGCCTAAGACAATGCCTGCTAAAAAATGTTCCAAAAAATTTTAATTAAAGAATGAAATACCACAAAAACCTGAAATTGAAAAGGATAAAGAAATGTAATAAAAATCAGATTTAATATAAATAGGCTACATTAATAAAGGAAAAAAGAATGATTATCACAATTGATACAAAAAAACTATCTGACAAAATCCAACACCTTTTCATGACAAACACACTCAAAAAACCTGGATTGGAAAGGAACTTACACAACAGGAAAACATATTTATAAGAAATACAGTTAATATCTTTCTCAATGGTAAAAGAGTAAACACTTTCCCTACAGATCAGGAACGTGAAAGTCTATTTTAATGACTTACACTGAACACTGTACTAGAAGTTTCAGCAAGAGCAACTAGGCAAGAAAAAGAAATAAAAGGCATCTCAGCAGAAAGAACTAAAATACTATCTGTATTTATGGAAAAATGATGGTGCACATAGAAAATACATAGGAATCCAGAATAAAATTACTGAAATTAATAAATTAAGAAAGATAAAAGACCAATATACCAAAATATACTGTACTTCTATACTAACAATAAATAATCCAAAAGTGGAATCTAGCAGACAATTCTATTAACAATGTCATCAAAAAGAAAAAATAGGTTGTTTTTTAAGTAAAGACTTGTACACTAAAAACTACAAAATATTTTTTTTAAGAAATTAAAATGTAACTACATGAAAAGCCATTGCACAATCATGAATTCAAAGACTCACTATTCTTAAGAAGGTGTTAAGCTGTGTCACTCAGCTGTGTCCGACTCTTTGTGACTCCATGGACTGTAAACCTCCAGGCTCCTCTGGCCATGGGGATTCTCCAGTCAAGAATACTGGAGTGGGTTGCCAGGCCCTCCTCCAGGGGATCTTCCCAACCCAGGGATCGAACCCAGGTCTCAATAAAGCATGCCAAAGAGGAGGCATGCTTACGTGTCTCCTGCACTGCAGGCAGATTGTTACCATTTGCACCATCAGGGAAATATAATCCAAATCTAGATTCACTACAATCCTTATCAAAATCATAATGGCCGTTTTTGCAAAAATGTAAAAGCTTATCTTAAAATTCACAGAAACTGCAAGGAACTCTGAATAATCAAAATAATCTTGAAACAGATGAGCAAATTTGGAGGATTCACATTTTCTGATTTCAAAGCTTACTAGAAAGCTATGTGGGTGCTAAGTCGCTTTATTCATGTCCAGCTCGTTGTGACCCTATGGACTGTAGCCCACCCGGCTCCTCTGTCCATGGGATTCTCCAGGCAAGAATACTGGACTGGGTTGCTGTGCCCTCCTCCAGAGGATCTTCCTGACCCAGGGACTGAACCTGTGTCTCTTACGTGTCTTCTGCACTGGCTGGTGGGTTCTTTATCACTAGCACTACCTCAAAATCATATGTTACTGGGATAAGGATAAACATAAGTTTCTAGGAAACAGAATTGAGAGTTCAGAAATAAGCCTATATACATCTATGGTCAAAGCCAAACCATTCAATGGGGAAAGAATACTGTCTTCAACAAATGGTGCTATTACAATTATATATTCACATTTAAAATAATGAAGTTGGATCCCTACTTCATCTTATGTTCAAAAATTAACTCTAAAGGAATCATAGACAAAACTGTTAAGAAATAAACCTTTAAAACTGTTAGAAGGAAACACAGGAGTAAATCTTCATGAAGTTGTATTAGGCAACAGTTACTTAAATAGGACACCACAAATACAAGCTATAAAAGAAAAAAATAGACAAATTGGACATCATTAAAATTTTAATGTGTTACACTTCAAAGGATAACATCAAGAAAATGAAAAGACCACCCATAGAATGAAAGAAAGAAATTACAAATCACATGTATGACGAGGAATATGAACTCTTAAAATTCAGCAACAACAAAAAAAACCCAATGCGTGCTAAATCACTTCAGTGGAGTCCTGCTCTTCGTGACCCTATGGACTGTAATCCTCCGTGCTCCTCTGTCCATGGGATTCTCCAGGCAAAAATACTGGAGTGGGCTGCCATGTCCTCCTCCATGGAATCTTTCCAACCCAGGGACTGAACCCGCATCACTTAAGTCTCCTACACTGGCAGGCAAGTTCTGTACCACTAGCACCACCTCAGTTCAGTTCAGTTGCTCAGTCGTGTCTGACTCTTTGTGACCCCATGAACTGCAGCACGGCCCCCTCCCTGTCCATCAACAACTCCCAGAGTTCATTCAAACTCATGTCCATTGAGTCAGTGATGCAATCCAGCCATCTCATCCTCTGTCGTCCCCTTTTCCTCCTGCCCCCAAGCCATCCCAGCATCAGGGTCTTCTTCAATTAGTCAACTCTTCACATGAGGTGGCCAAAGTATTGTAGTTTCAGCTTTAGCATCATTCCTTCCAATGAAAACCCAAGATGGACCTCCTTTAGGATGGACTGGCTGGATCTCCTTGCAGTCCAAGGGACTCTCAAGAGTCTTCTCCAACACCACAGTTCAAAAGCATCAATTCTTCGGCACTCAGCTTTCTTCACAGTCCAACTCTCACATCCATACATGACCACTGGAAAAACCATAGCCTTGACTAGACAGACCTTTGTTGGCAAAGTAATGTCTCTGCTTTTCAATATGTTATCTAGGTTGGTCATAACTTTCCTTCCAAGGAGTAAGCATCTTTTAATTTCATGGCTGTAATCACCATATGCAGTGATTTTGGAGCCCAGAAAAATAAAGTCTGACACTGTTTCTGCTCTTTCCCCATCTATTTCCCATGAAGTGATGGGACCAGATGCCATGATCTTAGTTTTCTGAATGTTGAGCATTAAGCCAATTTTTTCACTCTCCTCTTTCACTTTCATCAAGAGGCTTTTTAGTTCCTCTTCATTTTCTGCCATAAGGGTGGTGTCATCTGCATATCTGAGGTTATTGAGATTTCTCCCAGCAATCTTGATTCCAGCTTCTGCTTCTTAGAGCCCAGCATTTCTCATGATGTACTCTGCATAGAAGTTAAATAAGCAGAGTGACAATATACAGCCTTGACATACTCCTTTTCCTATTTGGAAACAGTCTGTTGTTCTATGTCCAGTTCTAACTGTTGCTTCCTGACTTGCATACAGGTTTCTCAAGAAACAGGTCAGGTGGTCTGGTATTCCCATCTCTTAAAGAATTTTCCACAGTTTATTGTGATCCACACAGTCAAAGGCCTTGGCATAGTTAATAATGCAGAAATAGATGTTTTTCTGGAACTCTCTTGCTTTTTCGATGATCCAGCAGATGTTGGCCATTTGATCTCTGGTTCCTCTGCCTTTTCTAAAACCAGCTTGCACATCCGGAAGTTCATGGTTCACGTATTGCTGAAGCCTGGCTTGGAGAATTTTGAGCATTACTTTACTAGCGTGTGAGATGAGTGCAATTGTGCGGTAGTTTGAGCATTCTTTGGCATTGCCTTTCTTTGAGACTGGAATGAAAACTGACCTTTTCCTGTCCTGTGGCCACTGCTGAGTTTTCCAAATTTGATGGCATATTGAGTGCAGCACTTTCACAGCATCATCTTCCAGGATTTGAAATAGCTCAACTGGAATTTCATCACCTCCACTAGCTTTGTTCATAGTGATGCTTTCTAAGGCCCACTTGACTTCAAATTCTAGGATGTCTGGCTCTAGGTGAGTGATCACACCATCGTGATTATCTTGGTCGTGAAGATCTTTTTTGTACAGTTCTTCTGTGTAGTCTTGCCATTTCTTCTTAATATCTTCTGCTTCTGTTAGGTCCATACCATTTCTGTCCTTTATCGAACCCATCTTTGCATGAAATGTTCCCTTGGTATCTCTAATTTTCTTGAAGAGATCTCTAGTCTTTCCTATTCTGTTGTTTTCCTCTATTTCTTTGCATTGATCATTGAGGAAGGCTTTCTTATCTCTCCTTGCTATTCTTTGGAACTCTGCATTCAGGTGCTTATATCTTTCCTTTTCTCCTTTGCTTTTCGCTTCTCTTCTTTTCACAGCTATTTGTAAGGCCTCCCCAGACAGCCATTTTGCAGTTTTGCATTTCTTTTCCATGGGGATGGTCTTGATCCCTGTCTCCTGACAATGTCACGAACTTCAGTCCATAGTTCATCAGGCACTCTATCTATCAGATCTAGGCCCTTAAATCTATTTCTCACTTCCACTGTATAATCATAAGGGATTTGATTTAGGTCACACTTGAATGGTCTAGTGGTTTTCCCTACTTTCTTCAATTTAAGTCTGAATTTGGCAATAAGGAGTTCATGATCTGAGCCACAGTCAGCTCCAGGTCCTGTTTTTGCTGACTGTATAGAGCTTCTCCATCTTTGGCTGCAAAGAATATAATCAATCTGATTTTGGTATTGACCATCTGGTGATGTCCATGTGTAGAGTCTTCTCTTGTGTTGTTGAAAGAGGGTGTTTGCTATGAGCAGTGTGTTCTCTTGGCAAAACTCCATTAGCCTTTGCCCTGCTTCATTCCGTATTCTAAGGCCAAATTTGCCTGTTACCCCAGGTGTTTCTTGACTTCCTACTTTTGCATCCAGTCCCCTGTAATGAAAAGGACATCTTTTTTGGGTGTTAGTTCTAAAAAGCACCACCTAGTAAGCCAAAAAATGGTCAGAGGACTAACTAAAAGTACATCATAGATCTAAATAACATAAAAGTATAAATATAAAACTCCTAGAAGTTACGTGAGAGGAACTCTTGCAACTCAAAAACAAACAAACAAACAAACAAACAACCCAATTAAATAGGGCTTCCCAATGGCTTAGCAGGTAAAGAATTCCCTGCAATGCAGGAGACATAGGAGATGAAGGTTCAATCCCCTGGTGAGGAAGATCCCTTGGAGGAAGAAATGGCAACCCACTCCAGTATTCTTGCATGGAAAATTCCATGGACAGAGGAGCCCGGTGGGCTATAGTCCACGGGGTCACAGAGTTGTGCATGACTGAGCACATGGCACAGACGAAGACCTTAATGCACACCTAACCAAAGAAGATATACAAGTACAAAATTATCATGTGAAGAGATATCATCATCATATGTCTTTAGGGATCTGAAAAATGAAATGACAGAAAGACACCACTATATACCTAATAAAATGGCCAAAATCTAAAACAGTGATACTTCCAAATACTGGCAAGGATGTGGACCAAAAGGAACTTTCATTCATTCCAGGTGGGAATGCAAAATGGTACAGCCACTTTGGAATGCAGTTTAGTGATTTCTTAGCTAAACATACTTTTACCATACAGTCCAGTAACTGCACTCCTTGGTATTTACCCAACCAAGCTGAAAACTTATACCCACACAAAAACCAGCACATGAATGATTAAAGCAGCTTTACTTATCACTACCAAAACTGTGATGCAACCAAGATGTCCTTCAGTAAGTGAACAGATAAATAAACCGGGTACATCCAGATACTAGAATATTAGTGCTAAAAATAAATGAGACACAAAGCCATAAAAAAACATGGAGGAAACTTAAATACATATTAATAAGTGAAAGGAGCCAATCTGAAATGGCCAGACAACATATGATTCCAACTTTATGACATTCTGGAAAAAGCAAAATGATAGTGACAGTAAGAGGATAAGTGGCTGCCAGAGACTAGGGGAGAGTGGAACAAGTAGGCAGAGCACAGAGGGGCACAGTGATACTACTCTGTGTGATTTTAGAACGGTGAACACGGCATTACACATTTGTCAAAATCCATAGAACATACACCACCAAGAATAATAAAGCCTAATCTCAACTGTGACTTCAGGTGATAATGATGTGTAAATATAGGTTCATTAATTTTGACCAATGTACTACTCAGGTATGGGGTTTTGATAACGTGGAAGGCCATATGTGTGTGTACACACACACACAAATATATATAGGGATAGAAGTCATATGAGGAATTTCTGCATCTTCTTCTCAATTTTGCTGTAAACTTAAAACTGCTCTAAAAAAGTCTAGTGTTAAAAGTGCACAAGAGGACCTGAATATACAGTTCTCAAAAGAAGATATTAAAATGGCCAATAAGTACATGATAGGACGCTCAACACTGTTAGTCCTTAGGGAAATACAAATCAAAACAATGAGATATCAGAGGATGACTAAAGTAAAAAAGATAAAGCAAGTCTTGACAAAGATGTAGAGAAACTGCAATCCTCAAACATTTACTAGTGGGACAGTCAAATGATGCAGCCCCTTCAGAATGTTTGGCAGTTCCTTAAAAAATTAAAGTTTAAAGTGGGCTTCCCTGGTGGCTCAGACGGTAAAGCATCTGCTTGCAATGCAGGAGACCCGGGTTTGATTCCTGGGTCAGGAAGATCCCCTGGAGAAGGAAATAGCAACCCACTCCAGCACTCTTGCCTGGAAAATCCCATGGACGGAGGAGCCTTATAGGCTACAGTCCATGGGGTAGCAAAGAGTCGGACACGACTGAGCGACTTCACTTTCACAGTATGACATAGCAATTCTACTACTAGGTATCAGTATTTACTCACAAGAAATGAGAACAAGTCCATAGAAAAACTTGTATATCAACCCTCTTACCAACATGATTTATAATACTCTAAGAGTGGAAACAGCCCTCCATCAGTGGATCAATGCATAAGCAAAAGGTAGTATATTCATAAAATGGGATGTTATTTGGCACTGAAACAAAGTATTCATATATGATACAACATGAATAAGCCCTAAAAGCATATGCTAAGGGGGACAGGCCAGACAGAAAAACACATACTGTATACAATTCCATTTACATGCAATGTCTAGAAGAGTCAAATCTATATAGAAAACAGATTAATGGGTGGCCAGGAAGTGACGTGAGGAGAAAACAGAGTGACTACTAATGAAATACAAGATTTCTTTATAGAGTGATGAAAATGCTCTGGAAGTAAGAAGAGTGGCAGCAGCTATACAAGTCTCTCAACATACTAAATACCACATACTTATTCAAAGAAGACAGAATCCACTAACCACAAAATTAACAAGCATACTAAAAAGGCAGCTGGTTACCATGTCATCAAATTACTTTTACCCTAGTTATCAAATTTTCTTGCTTCCCAGAAAGAAACAGCATTTCACTTCCAGGGAATATGCTAACAAAAGGTTTTGTTCTTTAATTAAAACATTACCAATATGTTTTATCAGGTCCACTCTGAAATTTTTTTGCTAATCGAGTATCACACACACTTCAGCTCTATAATGAAATACAACAAAAATACATAGATGCCTGAAGGGATTCAGGCTATAAGATACAGAAATGAATTAACAACTAAACATTTATCTGGTTTCAGAATAGTTTGCTCTAATGGCACACTCCAAAATAATATGGTTTTAATAATATGGTCACAGGAAAATTAAGCTTGCTTTTAATTATTGTATATTCTTGCTATTAAAAAAAAATTTTAGTACTTCCTATTTTAAAAAAAGAAATAGAAGCAAATTTAACAAAGGAGAATAAATAAATCTAATGACCAATACTGCTAAACATAAATCCATCACAAAAAAACCTCATATCTTCATTTACAATACTACTACCTTCTTAAATTATTCTTTTTTAAGCTTTAGGATTTCAGTTTGGGCACAACTGCATGCACTCATCTATCCACGCTTCTCCAAGCTTAGAACAACTTAAAAACCTGGAAACAGTATATGAGACAGCCATAGAGAAGTCTGAAAGATGGTGGGGAGGAAAAAAAGGCAACTGGCTAGGAATCCCAGAACTTGAAGAAATAATCCAGCAGTTAAGAACTGCTCAATCTATCACCTAACTAAAAAAGGCACCCAAGGCTTGATGTTATCTAAACCGACACTCGGGGTAAAAAGCAGCCCAGGTAGGTTGAGAAACACCTTTGTTATTGTTCAGTCTCTAAGTCTTGGCCAACTCTTTGTGACCTCATGGACCACAGCACTCCACGCTTCCCTGTCCTTCACCATCTCCCAGAGTTTGCTGAAACTCATGTCCATTGAGTCGGTGATGCTATCTAACCATCTCATCCTCTGCCACCTTCTGCACCTTTTGCCTTCAGTCTTTCCCAGCATCAGGGTCTTCTCCAGTGAGTCAGGTCTTTGCATCAGGTGGCCAAAGTACTGGAGCTTCAGCTTCAGCATCAGTCTTTCAAATGAATATTCAGGGTTGATTTCTTTTATGACTGCTGTCCAAGGGACTTGAGCTCCAGCAAAAGCACCAACTGGGATGGTGCGGGAGTCTTGCCAGCAGCAGGCAGACAGGGGAAGAGTATTCTGTCCCCATAGGCCTGACCTCTACCTCTGACCTAGGAGATCCAGACCAGGAACATTCATTCCACACCTGAGGATGGCCCCAATAAGGACCAAACAGAATGCACAGAAGTACCAGGTAAAAGGAGAGATCAAAATAGCATTATAAAAACTCTGAGCATAAATTGTCACTGAAACCACAGCTCCCAAAAGTAGGCCAAGACCTACACAATTAAACTGTCACAGTGTGCCTGCTTACTAAATTAGAAGATTTAAATAGAATCCACATCAACATCCAACATTTGTAGGACATAACCAAAAAACACTCCCCATACCAATATTGTAGTTTTGTTCCACTTCCAAAAAAAGGCAATGCCAAGGAATGCTCAAACTACCACACAAATGCACTCATCTCACACGCTAGCAAAGTAATGATCAAAATCCTCCAGGCCAGACTTCAACAGTACATGAACCACGAACTTCCAGATGTTGAAGCTGGATTTAGAAAACAGAGAGGAACCAGAGATTAAATTGCCAACATCCATCGGATCATCAAAAAAGCAAAGAGTTCAAGAAAAATTTCTATTTCTGCTTATTGACTACACCAAAGCCTTTGACTGTGTGGATCACAACAAACTGTGGAAAACTCTTCAAGAGATGAGAACACCAGACCACCTGACCTGCCTCCTGAGAAATCTGTATGCAGGTCAAGAAGCAACACTTAGAACTGGACATGGAATGACAGACTGGTTCCAAATTGGGAAAAGAGTATGTCAAGGCTGTATATTGTCACCCTGCTTATTTAACTTACATGCAAAGTACATCATGAGACATGCCGGACTGAATGAAGCACAAGCTGGAATCAAGATTTCCGGGAGAAATATCAATAAACTCAGATATGCAGATGACACCACCCTTATGGCAGAAAGTGAAAAACTAAAGAGCCTCTTGATGAAAGTGAAAGAGGAGAGTGAAAAAGTTGGCTTAAAACTCAACATTCAGAAAACTAAGATCATGGCATCTGGTCCCATCACTTCATGGCAAATAGATGGGGAAACAGTAGCAGACTTTATTTTGGGGGGCTCCAAAATCACTGCAAATGGTGACTGCAGCCATGAAATTAAAAGATGCCTGCTCCTTGGAAGAAAAGTTATAACCAACCTAGACAGCTTATTAAAAAGCAGAGACATTACTTTGCCAACAAAGGTCCGTCTAGTCAAAGCTATGGTTTTTCCAGTAGTCATGTATGGATGTGAGAAGAAAGAAATTTGGACTGTGAAGAAAGCTGAGCACCGAAGACTGATGCTTTTGAACTGTGGTGTTGGAGAAGACTCTTGAGAGTCCTTTGGACAGCAAGGAGAGCCAACCAATCCATCCTAAAGGAAATCAGTCCTGAATATTCGTTGAAAGGACTGACACTGAAGCTGAAGCTCCAATACTTTGGTCACCTGATGCGAAGAATTGACTCATTTGAAAAGACCCTGATGCTGGGAAAGATTGCAGGCAGGAGGAGAAGGGGATGACAGAGGATGAGATGGTTGGATGGCATCACCGACTCAATGGACATGAGTTTGAGTCAACTCCGGGAGTAGGTGATGGACAGGGAGGCCTGGCGTGCTGCTGTCCAAGCAGTCACAAAGAGTCAGACACGACTGAGCGACTGAACTGATACCAAGATTAAGGGAAAATTAAAATATTCATGAGAATAAAAATCAACAAACACCATCAGGAATCAGATGCTGGAATTATGAGACAAGGATTTTAAATCAGCCATCATAAAAATTCTTCAACAATCACAAACATTCTTTGAAATCTTAGCAAATATAAGATATGGGGGGAAAATCAAATGTAAATTATAGAACTCAAAAAATATAGTGATCAAAATTTTAAAACTCATTGGGTACATTTGATAAAATTAACATGGGAGTGGAAAGACTCAGTGAACTTAAAACAATAGAAATTAAGCTCTCCCAATAGAGCAAAAATAGATTTAAAAAACCATATACACAGAGACTGAAGAACTTGTGGACCTACATCAAAAGACCTAAATTCATATCATTCGGGGAAAAAAAAGAAAAAGGCTGAGAAGAATTTACAGAAATACTGGGAGAAAACTTTCCATTTGACAAAAGACATAAGCCTATCGGCCAAACCCCCAAAAGATTCCAAGTCAAGCCACATCAGGATAACTTCCCCAAATCCATTTCAAGTCATGTTATAATTAAACTTCTAGAAACAAAAGCCAAAGTCTTAAAATCAGAAAGACAAATACTAAATACTGGAGAGGATGTGGGGAACCCTCCTACACTGCTGGTGGAAATGCGTATGGATGCAGCCATTAAGGAGAACAGTAGAAAGGTTCCTCAAAAAACTAAAAATAAGAGTTGCCATATGATCTAGCAATTCCACCCCTGGGCATATATCTTGAAAAGACAAACACTGTAACTCAAAAAGAAACATGCACCCCAATGTTCACAGCAGCACTATGTACAATAACTGAGACATGGAAGCAACGTAAATGTTCATCAACAGATGAGTGGATAAAGACAGTGTGGTATGTGTGTGTGTATATAAGGTGGAATATTATACACATAATGGAATATTACTCAGCCACACAAAAATAATGAAATAATGCCATCTGCAGCATCATGGATGGACCTAGAGATTATCATACTAAGTAAGGCAGACAGAGACATATAATCATATGATATTACTTATATGTGGAATCTAAACAAAATGTTAGAAATGAACTTATTTACAAAACAGAAATAGACTCACAGACACAAAAATAAAACTGATGGTTATCAACGGGGATAGTGGGGAAAGGGGGATGAGAGACAAATTAGGAGTTCAGGGTTAATATATACATACTACTATATATAACACAGACAAAAAAGGACCTACTGTATAGCACAAGGAACTATATTCAATATCTTGTAATAATCCAAATTGAAAAGAATCTAGGAAAGAAATATATATATATATCAGAATCAATTTTCTACACACTTGAAAATGTTATATAGAATAGTACCAATTCCAATGACACTGGATTTCTAACCTGACATCATGGAAACCTAAAGGAAATGGCATAATATTTTTCAAATGTGGAATGAAAAGAACTATCAACCACAAATTCTGTATTCAGCAAAAATATCCTTCAGAAATTAATGAGAAATAAATTTTCAAACTTGTCATTAGCATATATATATACCTTTAAGTATATATATATACCTTTAAGGAATGATTAAAGTTAAGTTCTCTAAATAGAGGTCTTAGAAGATTAGAAAGGAAAGTGACAGGAATAAATATTAACAGACTATCTTCCTGATATATTTATAAAATCATATTTGATGGCAAAAATTATGACACAATCTAAAGTGCTTAATATAAGTAAAGGAAATAGTTATAACAATTATATTTTAAATATAAATAAAAGGGTAACATGGTCTAAATGGAAGTAAAGTTTCCCACATTTTGCTTGAAATGGTAAAATAGTGATACCTACCACTAGACTATGATAAATTATGTACATTTATGTTACTACTATAACAGCTCACTAAGCTTTCTTTCTCACTATGAAAACTATACAAAAGCTATAGTTTTGGTTTTGGAGGGACTATATGTATAACTATATACATATTATAATTAAAATAAAATTATAAAAAGTGTTCAAGTAATCCATAAGAAAGTCAAGAAAAGAGAACTAAGACAACGAGAAAAAAAGATCAAACAGAAAACAAATAATAAAATGGGAGACTTGAGCCCTTACAAATCAATAATTACTTTAAATGTAAACAGTTCAAACACACACATACAAAGGCAGAAATTGGCAAAGTGGATTTAAAAAACACAACTAAACTATACACTGTATACAAGAAACTCACTTCAAACATAATATAAAAAGGTTAAAAGAAAATGATGGAAATGTCATGCAAACATTAAAAACAGAAAAAACAAAGATGGATATATTATTATCAGATAAACTTTAGAGCAATAAAAATTACTAGAGACAAAGCAGGATCTTACCTTATGATAACAGATCAACCCACCAAAAAGACACAGGAATCCTAAATGTGCACGAATCAAATGACAGAGCTTCAAAGTACATAAAACAAAAACTGGGAACTAAAAGGACAGACAGACACAGCCACATTTTAGTTGAGGACTTCAACATCTTACTTGCAGCATATGAAAGTACTACTACACAGAAAAATCAGCAAAAATATGAAGGAACTGAACTGTACTACATGACCAATAAATAGTATCTAAATAATATTTATAGACCACTCAATCTAATAACAGAATAAACATATTTTTCAAGTTCCCAGGGAATAATCACCAAGATAAACCATATTCTGGATTATAAATCTCACAAAGTAAAATGACTGATATCATACACAGTATGTTTTCTGACTATAACTGAATCAAGCTAGAAATCGATAACATAACAATGATAACAACAATAAAAACTCCAAACTGTTGAAAATTAAAGAACATACTCCTAAATAACTCAGGAGTGAAAGAACTCTCAAAGGAATTAAAAAATACATAGAACAACTAAAAATTAAGATACAACTTATCAAGTAATCAGTACAGTTAGAGTAGTACCAAGAGGAAAGTGTACAACATTAAAATGCTTATATCATAAAAAAGCATACCTTGAATCAGTAAAGCAAGCCTGTACTATGTAAAGAAACAACCAAAAAGATAAAGCGTACCCAAAGCAAGCAAAAGGAAGAAAACTATAAAAGCAAAAATTAATAAAATTAAAATCTGGAAAACAATAAAGAAAATCAATGAAGTAAAGAGCTGGTTCTTTGAAATGGTTTAAAAATTTTAACACTTGTAGCAAAACTGACAAAGAAACACGGAAGATCAGTTCAGTTCATCAGTTCAGTCGCTCAGTCGTGTCTGACTCTGCAACCCCATGGACTGCAGCACGCCAGGCCTCCCTGTCCATCACCTACTCCCAGAGCTTGCTCAAACTCATGCCCATCGAGTTGGTGATGCCATCCAACCATCACATCCTCTGTCAGCCCCTTCTGCTCTCGCCTTCAATCTTCCCCAGCATCAGGGTCTTTTCAAATGAATCAGTTCTTCACATCAGGTGGCCAAAGAACTGGAGTTTCAGCTTCAGCATCAGTCCTTCCAATGAATATTCAGGACTGATTTTCTTTAGGATAGACTGGTTGGATCTCCTTGCTGCCTAAGTGACTCTCAAGAGTCTTCTCCAACACCACAGTTCAAAAGCATCAATTCTTCAGCTGAAGTAGAATGGTTCTATGAAGACTAGTACTAACACCAAAAAAAGATGTCCTTTCCATCACAGGGGACTGGAACACATACATAAGGGAATTTAAGAAGTCATTGCACATGCCCAAAGAGAAAGACCTCAGGCTGATCCCAACAAAGAAACACTCTACAACAATCAAAAATAGAGCAAAATCTGAAGGGAGGGGAGGAGAATATGATTTCCAGAATTACCACATTATAAGATTCAGATGTTGTTTTCAACAATAACAGCAACAATAACACAACACAAAGTATTTAAAATAAAAATCAGAAATGTGGCCCATTTAAAGGAAAAAAAATTGACAGAAAAGACTCATGAGGATAACCAGATGGTAAACTTATTAGACAGAGATTTTTAAAACAATTGTCTTAAAGATGCTCAAATTACTAAATAAAGATGTGAATAAAATAAAGAAAATGATATGAGCAAATGTAAATATCAATAATGAGATTAAAAAAAAAGAAGGCAAAAAGATATTCTGGAATTGAAAAAACACAACTGACATAAAAATTTCATTAAAAGGATTCAGAAGCTGATTTCAGAAGCCAGAGAAAGGAGTCAATGAACTTCAAGATAGAGCAATGGAAATTGTTAAGTCTGAGGAACAGAAAGAAAAAAGAAAAAAATACTGAAGAAAAGTGAATGGAGCCCAGGGGACCTGTGAAACACCATTAAGTTCTTGGTCTAACACCACTAGACCATGCTTTGTGGGAGTCTCAGAAGGAGAAAAAAGGGAGAAAAGGGCAAAGGATATTTGAAGATTAATAGCTGAAAACTTTCCAAATTTGAGGCAAGATACAAATCTGCAAATCCAAGATACTCAGCAAACTTCAACTACGAAAGCTGGAAAAAAAAACCCATATAATAATCTGTCAGAAGCCAAAAACAGAGAATCTTGAAAGCATCAAGAGAAAAGATACTCATCATATACAAGGGATCCTCAATAAAATTATATGCAGATATCTCATCAGAAATATTGGAGATATAAATATCAGATATAAATATCAGATATATTTATAAATATCAAATATAAATATAAATAATATGTAAAATATAATGAAAGTTTTAAAACTTAATAGACTGCAGATTGTATACAGCTGAAGAGGTAATTAGGGAAACAGGTAAAACTATTTGAAGAAATTATCCATAATTCAGCTCATATTTACAGAGACATAAAAATGAAGTAAAAGTTAAACATGGAGGATAAAGTTCAGTTCAGTTGCACGTCATGTCCGACTCTTTGCGACCCCATGAACCGCAGCACACCAGGCCTCCCTGTCCATCACCAACTCCCGGAGTTCACCCAAATCCATGTCCATTTAGTCCATGATGCCATCCAACCATCTCATCCTCTGCCGTCCCCTTCTCCTCCTGCCCTCAATCTTTCCCAGCATCAGGGTCTTTTCAAATGAGTTAGCTCTTGGCATCAGGTGGCCAAAGTATTGGAGTTTCAGCTTCAACATCAGTCCTTCCAATGAACACCCAGGACTGATCTCCTTTAGGATGGACTGGTTGAATGGAGGATAGAGTAAGAAAATATAAAATATACTTAGAGTTCAGAAGAAGATAATAGAGAATGAAGGGAAATAAATGGTTGAAATGTAATACAAATAATAATCTCAAACTCTGGAAAGGCATCAATCTTCACATGTGGAAATCCAAACAAATCTTTAGCAAGATGAATAAAACGTAATCTATACCTACTCATATCATAGTAACACTGTAAAATACCACAGAAAAACAGATTTAGAATTACAGAAAAATGAATTGGGTATGGTATGTAAATTTTACTTCAATAAAGTTTTTTAAAGTGGAGTTTCTACATCTTAAAATTACAAATTTGATTCTTTCTCATTGTGATAAGCAATAATTTTAATGAGTCCAGCTTATCAATTATTTTTTCCATGGATTATGCCCTTGTATCTAAAAGTTATATCCAAAACGTCATCGCACCCAAGTCATCTATGTTTTCTCCTATATCATCTTCTAGTTTTATAGTTTCGTGGCTACTAATTTGTTCTGTGACCCATATTGAGCTAATTTTTACAAGGAAGAACAGTCTGTGTCTTATGTCTAAATTCAGTTTTTGCATGTGGATGGATGTCTAGTACAATTTGCTGAAAAGCTTTTTTTTTTTTTGGCTCCATTGTGTTGCCTTTGCTCCTCTGTCAAAGATTCACTGACTATATTTACATTTTTCTATTCTATTCCATTAATCTATTTATTTGTTCTTTTGTCAATGCCACACCATCTTGATTACCATGGCTTTATAGTATCAGTAAGTCTCAAAGTCAAAATACAGTATCAGCTCTCCAATTCTGTTCTCCTTCAATATTGTATTGGCTATTTAGAGACTTTTGTGTCTCCATATAAACTTCAGAATCAGTTTATCGATATCCATAAAATGACTTACTGGGTTTTTATTTGGATTGCATTGAATCTGCATTGAATCACTGAATGGACAATATTCGGATTTCCTGTCCATGAACATGGAATATCTGTCATTTGTTTCTTCTTTATTTCATTCAGGGTTTTGTAGTTTTCCTCATATAAAACTTATACATATTTTGTTAGACTTATACCTAAGTTAAGTATTTCTTTATGGGAGGTGCTAATATAAATGGTATTCTGTTTTTAATTTCAAGTTTCTGTTGTTTGTTGCTGGCAAATATATAGGAAAGCAATTTGTTTTTTTGTATATTAACTTTTTATCCTTTAGTCTTGCTGTAATCACTTATTAGTTACAGGAGTGTTATTTAATCTGCAAACATTTGGGGGTTTTCAGTTATTTTTTTGTCATTGAAGAAGTTTAATTTCTACTTTAATTTCATTGTTGTCTGAAAGTAGACACTGTATAATATCTATTCCTTTAAATTTGTTAAGATGTATTTTATGGCCCACATTGTGATCTATCATGGTAAATGCTCCATGTGAGTTTGAGAAGAATGTGCCTTCTGCTGTTGTTGGATGAAGTTTGTTTAGGTGTCAGTTATACCCAACTGATTGATGATGGTGTTGAGTTCAACCACGTCCTTACTGATTTTCTCTTAGTTGTATCTGTCTATTTCTGACAGACAGAGCTTGAGGTGTCCAACTAAAATAGTGGACTCATATATTACTCTTTGCAATTTTGGAGTTTAGCCTTACATAGTTTGACACTGTTGTTGGGTGCACACACATTAAAGATCACTATAACTTCTTGGAGAATTGATCCCCTTTTCATTATGTAATGATAACATTCCTGGCTTAGAAGTATGTGCTATCTGAAATTAATATATCTACTCCAGCTTTTTTTTTTATTAATGTTAGCATAGTATATTACCTGGAGTAACAGGCAAATTTGGCCTTGGAGTACAAAACAAAGCAGGGCAAAGGCTTAATAGTTTTGCCAAGAGAACACACTGGAAATGGCAAACATTCTCTTCCAACAACACAAGAGAAGACTCTACACATGGACATCACCAGATGGTCAATACCAAAATCAGATTGATTATATTCTTTGCAGCCAAAGATGGAGAAGGTCTATACAGTAAGCAAAAACAAGACTGGGAGCTGACTGTGGCTCAGATCATGAACTCCTTATTGCTAAATTCAGACTTAAATTGAAGAAAGTAGGGAAAACCACTAGACCATTCAGGTATGACCTAAATCAAATCCCTTATGATTATACAGTGGATTTGACAAACAGATTCAAGGGATTATATCTGATAGACACAGTGCCTGAAGAACTATGGATGGAGGTTCACGACACCGTACAGGTGGCCGTGATTAAGACCATCCCCAAGAAAAAGAAATGCAAAAAAGCAAAACGGTTGTCTGAGGAGGCCTTGCAAACAGCTGAGAAAAGAAGAGAAGCAAAAGGCAAAGGAGAAAAGGTAAGATATACCAATCTGAACCGGGAAGATAAAAGTCATTAAAATAAGGAATAAAACAGAAAAGCAGTAAAGATCACATAGACATTAAAAGGTAATAAAGGAATACTACAGATAACTTTACACTCACAAATTCAACAAACTACAAAAAACGTACCAATTCCTCCAAAACCACAAACGATTAAATACAACCAAGATGAAACAGTCCTGAATAGCTGATTAGTAGGTCTATACACACACACACACACACACACACACACATGATTAGTTTCTTATTAAAGAAACTGAATTCACAACTATAAAAGTTAAAAAAAAAAAACAAAAACTCCAGGCACAGGTGTTTTCACAGGAGGATTCTACCAAATATTTAAAGAACATTTTACAAAATCCTTCCTGACACAGAGAAACAAACACTTCCCAACACATTTTATGAAGCAGATATTACTCTGAATCCAAAAACAGACAAAGATAATACAAAGAAAACCATACAGCAATTATCTCATGAACTTAGATTCAAAAAAATCTTCAGTAAGATACTGAAAAACTGAATAACAACATACAGGAATAATTATACACCAAGGCCAAATGGGATGTATTTTAGTTATGCAAAATTGTCCAATACTCAAAAAAAATCAATGTAATTTGCCATATCAATGGAAGAAAATCGATATGATTGTATCAACTAACCTAGAAAAAAAAGTCACAGAAGTCGTATCAGTGTTCTAGGGACATCTGAAAAGTGACAATGTTGCTAATGTGATGACAGCATTTACTATGTCCCCCAGAATTTGTACTATAAACTTTAATTTTTACACATATAAAAGATTTTACAATTATAGGTATTTGATAACTTCTATGACCCAAACACTGAAAAAAATATTATAGTTAAATGAGTAATTTTAGTGAATGAAAAATAGCAATATCACACAGCAATATCTCATGAACTTAGATGCAAAAAAACTTCAGTAAAATATTTACAAACTTAGTAACAACATATAAAAATAATTACACACCAAGGCCAAATGGGATGTATTCTAGGTATGCAAATAGGTATGCTGTTTTTCATTCACTTACATTTATATTTCTTTCCTGTCACTTGTAAATAACACTGTGACCTAAAAATAGCTAAAATTCATATTCTGGGCCCTGGTATAAGGAAAATAAAATGGGTTTCAGAGCCAGATTAAGAAACAACTTGACATAAATTTTTCAAGAATAAAGCAACTTCCTTACACAGCCCTACATTGACACTGCTTGCTGGCTAAGAAATTCATCACCAAAGGTAAACTAAATTGAATCACCTAGTAGGTATTGTTGTTTAGTCGCTAAGTCGTGTCTGACACTTTTGCAACTTCATGGACTTTAGCCCGCCAAGCTCCTCTGTCCATGGCAGTTCCCAGGCAAGAATACTGGAGTGGGTTGCCATTTCCTTCTCCAGAGAATCTTTTAGACCCAGGGATAGAACCTGCGTCTCCTGCCTCACAGGTAAATTCTTTACCACTGAGTCACCAGGGAAGCCCTAGTAGGTATTACAATAGCAGATAATACTCTTAGTTTTTTAGTCTACATTTGCTTTGCCTGTTGAAAAAAGTAAAAACATTGTATAAGAAAGTATATCTCGAAACATATATAACTGGTGACAGCAATCATTTCATCTCTGACACTAAATTAGAATAAAGTTCACATATGGGCTTCCCTCATAGCTCAGTTGGTAAAGAATCTGCCTGCAATGCAGGATACTGAGGTTTGATCCCTGGGTTGGGAAGATCCCCTGGAGAAGGGAAAGGCTATCCACTCAGTATTCTGGCCTAGAGAATTCCATGGACTGTGTATAGTCCATGGGGTCACAGAGTTGGACACAACTGAGAACCTTAAAAAAAATGGTTTTCATGCCAGAATTACATTGGATCATCCACCATAGTCAGCTCCTTTCTCTAGCACAATTATTTACCACATGTAGGCTTCTGTTCCCAGGGTGGTCTTGATTTTCTAATGTCAACTTACAGAACTATAAAGACTCTATCATATAATTTGTGATCATTTTCACTCTCAGAACTTTTTAAATCTAAAACACATTGAACAAATAAAATCCACAGCATCTGTTTTATCATATTTGGGGCAAAATAAAACCTAATGTATTTGGGTAAAACATAACCCATAGTGATTTCCATTCACTGGTCCAAGGAAAGGATAGGGGTTTCCTCTACTTCACATCACACACAAAAATTAATTTGAGATAAACAGGCCTAAAATTATAATGCTTGTGGAGTAAAACATATACTATTTCTTGTGAGCAAATGTTTCTCACAGATGAGAAGTCCAAGATCAAAGGATTGTCAGATTCAGTGTCTGGCAAAGACTTCTTAGTTCACAGACTGCCATGTCCTCACATGGTGGAAGAGATAAGGAAGCTCTCTGGAATCCTTTAAAAGGGCATGCATGATACAGGATGCTCGGGGCTGGTGCCCTGGGATGACCCAGAGGGATGGTATGGGGAGGGAGGTGGGAGGAGGATTCAGGATGGGGAACACGTGTACCCCCGTGGCAGATCATGTTGATGTATGGCAAAACCAATACAATATTGTAATTAGCCTCCAATTAAAATAAATTTATATTAAAAACTAAAATAAAAAATTAATTTAAAAAAATTCACAAAGAAAAATAAATAAATAAATAAAAGGGCACTAATCAATCCTATGGGCTTCTCAGGTGGCCTAGTGGTAAAGAATCTGCCTGCAATGCAGGAGACCCGGGTTCAATCCCTGGGTCGGGAAGATCCCCTGGAGAAGGGAATGGCAACCTGCTCCAGTATTCTTGCCTGGAGAATCCCATGGACACAGGAGCCTGGTGGGTTACAGTCCATGGGGTCGCAAAGAGTCAGACATGACTGAGTGACTAATACACAATCAATCCTAAAGGAAATCAGTCCTGAATATTCACTAGAAGGACTGATGCTGAAGCTGCAACTCAAATACTTTGGCCACCTGATATGAAGAACTGACTCACTGGAAAAGACCCTGATGCCAGGAAAGATTGAAGGCAGGAGAAGAAGGGGACTACAGAGGATGAGATGGCTGGATGGCATCACCAACTCAATGGACATGGGTTTGAACAAGCTCCGGGAGTTGGTGATGTGGACAGGGAAGCCTGGTATGCTGCAGTCCATGGGGTCGCTAAGAGTCGGACACGACTGAGTGACTGAATTGAACTGAATCTCATTCATGAGGGTCCCATCCTATGACCTAACCACTTCCCAAAGGTCCCACACTGAAATATTAAGGTTTCAATTTATGAATCTGGGGGTAGGGGAGATACACTCAGTCTATAGTAATACAGATTTCAATTACACAGATATATGCATCTCAAAACTCAGTGAAAATAAGACGAGATTTATTTCACTACATGTAAATTCTACATACCAAGAAAAAAGAAACCTGTATATTAATGCTGAATCTAGGTTAAAATATACATGCTGAAGTACTTAAGAAGAACTATACTGATATCTGAAATTTACTTTGAATGCACGAAAAATAAAATGCACCAACAGATGGAACATGGGATAGACAGATTGCTAGATATGCCTGATGAAACAAAGAAAAATAAAATATTAATAGCAGAATCTGCTGCTGCTGCTGCTAAGTCGCTTCAGTTGTGTCTGACTCTGTGCGACCCCATAGATGGCAGCCCACCAGGCTCCGCCGTCCCTGGGATTCTCCAGGCAAGAACACTGGAGTGGGTTGCCATTTCCTTCTTCAATGCATGAAAGTGAAAAGTGACAGTGAAGTCGCTCAGTCGCGACCCCATGGACTGCAGCCTTCCAGGCTCCTCCATCCATGGGATTTTCCAGGCAAGAGTACTGGAGTGGGGTGCCATTGCCTTCTCTGAATAGCAGAATCTAGGTGGTGCTATATAGATATTTGGTGTATAATTATTTTACCTTTGTTATATGTCATAACATATAATACAATATCATAAAATAATATACAATAAAATAAATATTTTATAATATTTAAAATATTATATTTTAAATAATATTCAAAGCATTTAAACAATATTTAAATATTATGGTGATACTTAATATTTAAAATAAAATATTATAATAAATAAATATTCTAAAATAACATTTACAATAAAATGTTAGAGGAGAGGAGACAGGCTTCCACTTATTTATTTAACTATTATTTATCAAATGAAGCTGGCTCTTTCTTTGCATGGAAGAGAACATGACTACAATTAAGCAATTTGGCCATAAATCTAAGATATGATTAAAATCCAAAGTCACCAAAAGTACTGTTGCTTCATCCAAAATCTCACACTGAATTATTCATGAAATGAATTTATCAATATATTTAAATATATTTCTCACTAATAGTATATAACATCAACCAATAGCTTAGCATCTCTTTTCAATCTTAGACACATAAGACACATTGTGGTGATTTAATAGTGTCCACTTGGATAAGCCAAAACTATGTTTCCCAGAATCCTCTTCTCTGATTAGTTTTTGGCTAATCCATAGAAATGAGCATGAGACCTACAAGGCAGAAGTGAAGCAGCAGCCATTAGTTTCTAAAGATCATCATGGTTAGATGTGATGAAAGACAGAAGCACAAGCAACAGCTTTCCACAAGACTTATCCAGTAGCTATTCTTTGTGATCCCACTCTAATAGTTTGAAATGCCTGGTTTCCCATATTCCCTTGCAAGCTCCAATTAATACACCCACATCAGTGTCTCAGAATAGTTGATTAGTGACTTTCCTCTGCACTTCCAATTCCCTTTGTAGGATTCTTACCAGTTTCTCCCACAATTATACAAGGTTTTATATCTGTAGTATGTCCTTGATTCTAAAACACTCATGATGGGTTCTGCTTCCCTGACTGAACTCTGACTGATATAGTCCTACCTCACTTATCCCACTACCTGTATCTCTAAAAGTTATAAACAAATTAAAAAGTTGCAAGCAAGTCATTTTGTTTTACAAAGGACTGTGAAAGCCTTGTGATGGTTTTTAAAAGAAGCAATAATTCTTTTACAAAGTAAATGTTCAGTCTTTAGCTATTTTGTAATAAATTTGATTTTTTTTTTCCAAAAGAGAAACAGAATGGCATAATGGTAGGAAAACTGACAGAACTCAGTCAGCCTAAGATATGAATCCTGGCTCAGCCATTTATTAGCTGAGAGACCTCAGGCAATTTACTAAACCTTTCTGCAACCTGTCTCCTTATCTTAAAAATATGTATAATGTTGCCAGAGATAGCTATAGAAGAAGGATTCCAGGACAGAAATCTTCCTGGGAGAGTATAAGGCTGAAAGGCTTAAGTTTTCAGAACAAGCGTACTTTCTATACGCAGTCTAAATTTATTTGGGAGATTTGGTGGGAGACAATTTTTGGTGAAAATAAAAGAGCTAAAATACTCTCATGTCAATCCCATGGTGTTACCAACAGAATAATACATCTATGTAATTAAAACTAGTATATTCTTTCCCCTCCCCTACCAGTCATGCCACACAGCTTATAGGATCTTAATTCCCTGACCAGGAATTGAACTTAGGCCCTCATCAGTGAGAGCAAGGAGTCCTAACCAGAGGACCACCAGGGAATCCCTGAAACTAGTATATTCTTAATAAATGCTAGCATTAAATGCTAAATACAGCTCTCTCTTCTGTATTAAAGAGATGAACTATTTTTAAATCTTTTTTCCTCTAAAATATCTATTTAATTCATACTTTGAATCAGTATTGTTAAGGTTTATTGTGCTTCAGGTATGCTATATCTCAACGAACATGAATCTCTACATTTCCCTTTTCTCTAACCAAACCCCTTTGCCTTCTACTTTTACCTTTGTTCTGATGAGCAAATGAACATTCAAGTAACAACTAAAAGAAATAAGCAATTTATAGCAGTGCTTCTCAAATTTTCATTTCCATGTAATCACCCAGGAATCTTGTAAAAATGCAGATTCTAACTCATTAGGTCTAGGATTGAGGCCTGAGATTTTGCGCTTCTAATTAACTCCCAGATGACATTGTTACTAGTCCACAGATTATACCTAGAATAGCAAGGAACTTAAAATAGGGTATACAGTAGGTTATTATAAAATTTTAAGAGTTATAAAGGTCTTTACAAAATTTAAAATCCATCTAGAAACACGGAGAATTTAAGGATCCTGAACAAGGTCACTGTAACTATAATAGTAGTAGAGCCATAGAAAAACAAACTTAACAACAAATTCTGTCCACTTTTCACTACACCAGTGCTTCTCAATCTTCATTTATTTATACGCAATTACAAGGCAATTAAACCTATGCAGCAAACCTGAAATCCTTCAAATGTGTCATGCTACCATTGTTCTCTCTTCAAGTAACCTAGTGTATTATTAAATTATGGCAAGATTTGGCAATCAAGGTTTAAATGGTATCAGTCACATCTACACTAAGGGAAAACGAGTAACACATGCAACTTCTCCTTCTGAAATTAAGAAATTCTGCTCCCTGATGTTTTAACCAGTCTCTTTCTAAGATATTTTAGAGAGAGATTTATCCATTTAATTACCAAATAAACCAAAAGAAAAAGCTAAAGGAATTTTGCCTGGGGAGAGGCCTAATGAGCTATCACTACGGACAGACTTATGACTAAATTTCACCAGAGGACCCACAGTATCTATCCTAGTAAAGGTTAAGCACAATCCTTCTGTACTGCTCTACCCTTAATCACTAAAGGAAAAATATCATATCTGGAACCAACACCCTTTGGACAAATGAAGAGTTTTACATTCAAACAGAAGACTGAAAGTAGAGCACATAAATATTGAGACATACATTTGAAAAGGAATAAAGAATGAGCATCTTTGAGATATCTCTTCTAAAATTTCTATTTTGTTGTAATTTTTAAAAAATTAAAACAATCCAGGCAAAACAAAAAAGATACTAATTTGGCAGTTCTTAAAACAGTATATCAGCTTCCCAATGTTAGCCATCTTTAATCATCTCACTTTTTTTTTTTTTCATGTGGTTCCATCTCCTCAAGACTTTGTCACCTGACTTTTTTTTTTTCTAATTTTATTTTATTTTTAAACTTTACATAATTGTATTAGTTTTGCCAAATATCAAAATGAATCCGCCACAGGTATACATGTGTTCCCCATCTTGAACCCTCCTCCCTCCTCCCTCCCCATACCATCCCTCTGGGTCGTCCCAGTGCACTAGCCCCAAGCATCCAGTATCGCATCTCACTTTTTAAAACAAAAACTTCCAAGTAAAAGTTTATATCATTACAACAAATGAAAAAATGTATGGCTTGACATAAACAAAAGATAGTAGTATATATGTCAATCTCAATCTTCCAATTTGTAAAAGAATTTTTAAAAGAGTGGAAGTATGTAAATGCATAACTGATTCACTTAGCTGTAGTACAGAAACTAACACATCATGATAAATACCATACTTCAGTACAATTTTTTAAAAGATAACTATGTATATATCTTAAATATTACTATATATAATATAATACAAATATATATTATATTATATATATCTTAAATACAACTAGAGAACAGTTGCTCACAATGTTTTGAGCCCTCTTTGTTAAAAAGGGAGAATGGTTAAGTGTTCAAAAGGTGTTAAGGGCTTATGTTTATAAATATAATGAAAAGGACTGAGAGAGAAAAAGGGAAAAGCTTTTTATGCAATTTGACATTTTTGATACTCTGTCCCGAACATGCCTGTCATCATCCCAATTACCTGAATGTAACATACTTTGAGAAACAAGTCGGACACGACTGAAGTGACTTAGCAGCAGCAGCACACCACACCATATTGTTTCTTAATGGATACCTCTCTCTTGTTAATCCCCTGCTAAGTCATTTCAGTCGTGTCCGACTCTGTGCGATCCCACAGACGGCAGCCCACCAGGCTCCCCTATCCCTGGAATTCTCCAGGCAAGAACACTGGAGTGGGTTGCCATTTCCTTCTCCAATGCATCAAAGTGAAAAGTGAAAGGGAAGTTGCTCAGTCGTGTCCGACCCTCAGCAACCCCATGGACTGCAGCCTTCCAGGCTCCTCCATCCATGGGATTTTCCAGGCAAGAGTACTGGAGTGGGGTGCCATTGCCCTCTCCGTGTTAATCCCCTAAACAGCTTAAAATTCTACTGGCAGGAAATGAATGTTATATTTAACTTCCCAGAGTATCTAGTCTAGTAACTGGTACACAGTAGGCACTTAATGATAATGTTTAAGTAAACTGAAAAGTTGTCATTAAAACAAGCAATTTCTTTAGAATTGTTCACTTCTTAGAGCTGAAAAGACTCACCTACTTGTTTATCTTATTCATTTAAAGATGTAAATGTTACAGTAAGTGACTAGTCTAATGTTCAGAATTTAAGTTTTTAGGGACTCAATGTCTTAGTTCTCAATCTAACATCTGTGAAAGCAGATGTCAAATGAATGGCTGAAGGCAAAGGAATCCTTTTGACATTTTATTTAGTGTTAGAAGGACAAGAGATTGGTATTGGTAGGGAGGGAACAAGGAAGGGTGATACACATTTAGGGAGATACCTTGCTCAAACATGTTCCACAAGAAGTAGAAGGAGAAATCTTAGGCTGGCAAAGATACCCAACCAGAATTCACTGATATTTCTAAGAATGTCCCAGGTTAAAGTGTAGAGACGGAGAGAATCCTCTCAGGAAGGTGGCTGTGTTCAGAACCTTCGTTAGTGAGAATTTTCTAAACTTCTTTTTATCACTATAAAAACTGTCCCAAGCCTGAATTCACAAACATTTGTTGACTACTCTGAAAGTGAAAGTCGCTAAGTTGTGTCTGACTCTTTATCACCCCATCGACTGCAGACTCCTCTGTCCATGGAATTCTCCAGGCCATGATACTGGAGTGGATAGCCTTTCCCTTCTCCAAGGGATCTTCCCAACATAGGGATTGAACCCAGGTCTCCAGCATTGCAGGTGGATTCTTTAACCTCTGAGTCACCAGGGAAGCCCCTGGTTTCCTTCCAAATCCCCACCCTCATTCCTGAACTAATTACATGTTCCGAGACTGAAAGAAGAGTGGCAATAAAAATATAAAACAGAAATAACCTTGAACTAAAAATTTCATTTCTGAATTCTTGACTTAATGATAAAATGGAGGTCTTTTCTAGTCTACAGAAAAAGAATTAAATTTGAGGTTTAAAGCAGAGTCAGCTTTTTCAGCAAATGTGCTTTAAAAATGAACTGGCAACATTAAGTATGAAAAAAAAGATTTATTTTGATAGCAAATGATATAACTTACATTTTAAAGAGAGGGGTCAGTTCAGTTCAGTCCCTCAGTCGTGTCTGACTCTTTGTGACCCCGTGAATCACAGCACGCCAGACTTCCCTGTACATCACCAACTCCCGGAGTTTAATCAAACTCATGTCCATCGAGTCAGTGATGCCATCCAGCCATCTCATCCTCTGTTGTCCCCCTCTCCTCCTGCCCCCAATCCCTCCCAGCATCAGGGTTTTCTCCAATGAGTCAACTCTTCATGAGGTGGTTAAACTATTGGAGTTTCAGCTTTAGCATCAGTCCTTCCAATGAACACCCAGGACTGATCTCCTTTAAGATGGACTGGTTGGATCTCTGTGCAGTCCAAGGGACTCTCAAGAGTCTTCTCCAACAGCACAGTTCAAAAGCATCAATTCTTCAGCACTCAGCTTTCTTCACAGTCCAACTCTCACATCCATACATGACCACTGGAAAAACCACAGCCTTGACCAGGCGGACCTTTGTTGGCAAAGCAATCTCTGCCTTTTAATATGTACTATAGGTTGGTCACAACTTTCCTTCCAAGGATTAAGTGTCTTTCAATTTCATGGCTGCAATCACCATCTGCAGTGATTTTGGAGCCCCAAAAAATAAAGTCTGACGCTGTTCCCACTGCTTCCCCATCTATTTGCCATGAAGTGATGGAACCAGATGCCATGATCTTAGCTTTCTGAATGTTGAACTTTATTTATTTTTTTAATTTAAATTTATTTATTTTAATTGAAGGCTAATTACTTTACAATATTGTATTGGTTTTGCCATACATCAACATGAAACCACCACGGGTGTACACGTGTTCCCCATCCTGAACCTCCCTTGCACCTCCCTCCCCGTACCATCCCTCTCGGGTCATCCTAGTGCACCAGCCCCAAGCATCCTGTATCCTGCATCGAACCTGGACTGGTGATTTGTTTCTTATATGATATTATACATGTTTCAGTGCCATTCTCCCAAATCATCCCAACCTCTTCCTCTCCCAAAGAGTCCAAAAGACTGTTTTATACATCTGTGTCTCTTTTGCTATCTCGCGTACAGGGTTATCGTTACCATCTTTCTAAATTCCATATATATGTGTTAGTATATTGTATTGGTATTTTTCTTTCTGGCTTACTTCACTCTGTATAATAGGTTCCAGTTTCATCCACCTCATTAGAACTGATTCAAATGTATTCTTTTTAATGGCTGAGTAATACTCCATTGTTTATATGTACTACAGCTTTCTTATCCATTCATCTGCTGATGGACATCTAGCTTGCTTCCATGTCCTGGCTATTATAAACAGTGCTGCGATGAACACTGGGGTACATGTGTCTCTTTCAATTCTGGTTTCCTCGGTGTGTATGCCCAGCAGTGGCATGTTGAGCTTTAAGCAACTTTTTCACTCTCTTCTTTCAATTTCATCAACAGGCTTTTTAGTTCCTCTTCACTTTCTGTCATCTGCATATCTGAGGTTACTGAGATTTCTCCCAGCAATCTTGATTCCAGCCTGTGCTTCTTCCAGAGCCCAGTGTTTCTCATGATAGAAACATAGATGCATAAAAGTTAAATAAGCAGGGTGACAATATACAGCCTTGACATACTCCTTTTCCTATTTGGAACCAGTCTGTTGTTCTATGTCCAGTTCTAACTCTTGCTTCCTGACCTGCATATAGGTTTCTCAAGAAACAGGTCAGGTGGTCTGGTATTCCCATCTCTTTCAGAATTTTCCACAGTTTATTGTGATCCACACAGTCAAAGGCTTTGGCATAGTCAAGAAAGCAGAAATAGATGTTTTTCTGGAACTCTCTTGCTTTTTCGATGATCCAGCAGATGTTGGCCATTTGATCTCTGGTTCCTCTGCCTTTTCTAAAACCAGCTTGAACATCTGGAAGTTCATGGTTCATGTACTGTGGAAGCCTCACTTGGAGAATTTTGAGCATTACTTTACTAGCGTGTGAGATGAGTGCAATTGTGCGGTAGTTTGAGCATTCTTTGGCATTGCCTTTCTTTAGGATTGGAATGAAAACTGACCTTTTCCAGTCGTGTGACCACTGCTGAGTTTTCCAAATTTGCTGGCATATTGAGTGCAGCACTTTCACAGCATCATCTTCCAGGATTTGAAATAGCTCAACTGGAATTCCATCACCTCCACTAGCTTTGTTCATAGTGATGCTTTCTAAGGCCCACTTGACTTCACATTCCAGGATGTCTGGCTCTAGGTGAGTGATCACACCATTGTGATTATCTTGGTCATGAAGATCTCTTTTGTACAGTTCTTCTGTGTATTCTTGCCACCTCTTCTTAATATCTTCTGCTTCTGTTAGGTCCATACCATTTCTGTTCTTTATCGAGCCCATCTTTGCATGGGTAGTGTTATTACAGGATATCTAGAGAGTATCAAAAATTGGCCAGATATAGGGCCACTATAGGGACAAGAAGAAGTAGAACCTGGGAACTGACCATGCAATCAGAATTATTTGTGCCTCTTCAATCATCTGTGAGTGGATCTCATTCTCTCCAACTAAACCTTAGACTGTCTGTCAACATGGTGTGGGAGATGGAAGGGTGAGCATGACGTTTGGCAGCTGAGAACTCCTATTCATCCTGGGATATACCACCATGGCTAGTAGGATGGGCATTACAATTGACTACATCTGGACTAAGTCCCCACCTCAATAAACAAGAATAGAATAATATGTTTGGTAATCTCAACAAAAGCACAGTGGTGAGTGTGCTGGGGAGAAAGGAATCTGTTAACAGAAATGAGAAGTATCTGGAACAGAGAAAAATAATATCTATAGCATTTTAATTCAATTTCACAATCATAGTGAGTTTTCTCTTCTAGCTGTGTATAACCAGTTCCTTAGGACATATACACTTACTTCAGCAGGGGAAAACAGATTTGGTCAGTTCTTGAGGAAAAGCACCTTTTTCAACAGTCATGGTTTTATAACTATCAACAGAGGTGTTTAAACACAGCCATCATTCAGTATCACGAATTTAAGAATGACCAATCAAAAATATATATTTTATACAGTTTCCTGTAGTTATTAGAATAAGTTCAATTTAGCTATAATACACAGCACTGCTGCTGCTGCTAAGTCACTTCAGTCGTGTCCAACTCTGTGCAACCCCAGAGACGGCAGCCCACCAGGCTCCCCCGTCCCTGGGATTCTCCAGGCAAGAACACTGGAGTGGGTTGCCATTTCCTTCTCCAATGCATCAAAGTGAAAAGTGAAAGGGAAGTCGCTCAATCGTGTCCAACGCTTAGCGACCCCATGGACTGCAGCCTTCCAGGCTCCTCCATCCATGGGATTTTCCAGGCAAGAGTACTGGAGTGGGGTGCCATTGCCTTCTCCGAATACACAGCACAACCATAGTCAAAGCTACGGTTCTTCCAGTAGTTATGTGGACCATAAAGAAAGCTGCTGTTGTTGTCGCTCAGTCGTTTCTGACTCTTTGAGACCCCATGGACTGCAGCATGACAGACCTCCCTGTTCTTCACCATCACTCAGAGCTTGTACAAACTCATGTCCATTGAGTCGGTGATGCCATCCAACAATCTCGAACTCTGTCATCCCCTTCTCCTCCTGCATTCAATTTTTCACAGCATTATGGCCTTTTGTAATGAGCTGGTTCTTTAGGTGGCCAAATCATTGGAGTTTCGACTTCAGCATCAGTCCTTCCAATAACTATTAAGGGCTGATTTCCTTAGGACTGAAATTGACTCTTTTGATCTCCTTGCTGTCCAAAGAGTCACAAGAGTCTTCTCCAACACCATAGTTCAAAAGCATCAATTCTTCAGAGCTCAGCAATCTTTACGGACCAACTCTCACAACCATACATGACTACTGGGAAAAACCATACCTTGACTACACGGACCTTTGTTGGCAAAGTAATGTTTCTGCTTTTTAACATGCTGTCTAGATTGGTCATAACTTTTCTTCCAAGACGCAAGCATCTTTTAATTTCACGGCTGCAGTCAGCATCTGCAGTGATTTTGGAGCCTAAGAATATTAAGTCTGTCACTGTTTCCACTGTTTCCCCATCTATTTGCCATGAAGTGATGGGACCCAATGCCATGATCTTAGTTTTTTGAATGTTGAGTTTTAAGCCAGCTTTCTCATTCTCTGCTTATTTCATCAAGAGGCTCTTAGTTCCTCTGCACTTTCTGCCATAACGGTAATGTTATCTGTATATCTGAGGTTATTGATATTTCTCCCGGAAATCTTGATTTCAGTTTGTGTTTCATGCAGCCTGCCATTTCGAATGATGTACTCTGTATAGAAATTAAATAAGCAGAATGACAACATACAGCCTTGACACACTCCTTCCCCAATTTTGAACCAGTCCCTTGTTCCAACAGTTGTTCTAACTGTTGCTTCTTGACCTACATACAGATTTCTCAGGAGGCAGGTCAGGTGGTCTGATATTCCTAAGAATTTTCCACAATTTGTGGTGATCCACACAGTCAAAGGCTTTGGCATAGTCAATGAAGCAGATGTTTTTCTGGAATTCTCTTGCTTTTTCTATGCTCCAATGGATGTTGGCAATTTGATCTCTGGTTCCTCTGCCTTTTCTAAAACCAGCCTGAAGTTCATGGAAGTTCTGGAAGTTCATGGTTCACATACTGTGGAAGCCTCACTTGGAGAATTTTTAGCATTACTTTGCCAGCATGTGAAATGAGTGCAATGGTGCCTTAATTTGAACATTCTTTGCATTGCCTTTCTTTGGGATGGGAATGAAAATTGAACTTTTCCAGTCCTGTGGCCACTGCTGCGTTTTCCACATTTGCTGTGACATTGAGTGCAGCGCTTTCACAGCATCTTCTAGGATTTGAAATAGCTCAGCTGGAATTCCATCACCTCCACTAGCTTTGTTCGTAGTGATGCTTCCTAAGGCCCATTTGACTTCACATTCCAAGATGTCTGTCTCTAGGTGACTGATCACACCATCGTGGTTATCTGGGTCATAAAGATCTCTTTTGAATGGTTCTTCTGTGTATTCTTGCTATCGCTTCTTACTATCTTCTGCTTCTGTCAGGTTCATAGCATTTCTGTCCTTTACTGCACCCATTTTTGCATGAAATGTTCCCTTAGTATCTCTAATTTTCTAGATCTCTAGCCTTTCCTATCCTATTGTTTTCCTCTATTTCTCTGCATTAATCACTTAGGAAAGCTTTCTTAACTATTAGATCTAATCCCTTTAATCTATATGTCACTTCCACTGTATAATTGTAAGGGACTTGATTTAGATCATACCTGGGTGGCATACCCACTTTGCTCAATTTAAGTCTGACTTTTGCAATAAGGAGTTTATGATCTGAGCCATAGTCAGCTCCCAGTCTTGTTTTTGCTGACTGTATAGAGCTGCTCCGCCTTTGCTGCAAAGACTAGAATCAATCCAATTTCAGTACTGACCATCTGTTGAATTCTATGTGTAGAATCGTGTCTTGTGTTGTTGGAAGAGGGTGTGGGCTATGACCAGTGAGTTTTCTTGGCAAAACTCTGTTAGCCTTTGCCCTGCTTCATTTTGTACTCGAAGGCCAAACTTGCCTGTTACTCCAGGTATCTCTTGACTTCCTAGTTTTGCATTCCAGTCCTCTATGATGAAAAGGACATCTTTTTTTGGTGTTAGTTCTAAAAGGTCTTGTAGGTCTTCATAGAACCATTCAACTTAAGCTTCTTCGGCATTAGTGGTTGGGGCATAGACTTGGATTACTGTGATATTGAATGGCTTGTTTTGGAAAAGAACAGAGATCATTCTGTCGTTTTTGGGATCACACCCAAGTACTGCATTTTGGACTCCTTTGTTGACTATGAGGGCTGCTCCATTTCTACTAAGGGATTCTTGCCCACAGTAGTAGATATAATGGTCATCTGAATTAAATTCACCCATTCCAGTCCATTTTAGTTCAGTGATTCCTAAAATGTCAATCTTGCCATCTCCTGCTTGACCACTTTCAATTTGCCTTGATTCATGGACCTAACATTCCAGGTTCCTATGCAATATTGTTCTTTACAGAATCGGATTTCACTTGCACCACAAGACACATCCACAACAGGGTGCTGTTTCCACTTTGGCTCAGCCTCTTCCTTCCTTCTGGAGCTATTTCTCCGCTCCTCTCCAGTAGCATATTGGGCACCTACTGACCTGGGGCGTTTATCTTTCAGTGTCACATCTTTTTGCCTTTTCATACTGTTCATGGGGTTCTCAAGGCAAGAATGTTGAAGTATTTGCCATTCCCTTCCCCAGTGGACCATGTTTTGTCAGAACTCTCCTCTGGTGACTCTGCCTACAAGGTTTGATTCCTGGGTCAGGAAGATCTCCTGGAGAAGGAAATGGCAACCCACTCCAGTACTCTTGCCTGGAAAATTCCACGGATGGAGGAGCCTGGTGTCACATGGGGTCGCAAAGAGTCAGATATGACTGAGCAACTTCACTTCACTTCCACCATGACCCATCAGTCTTGGGTGGCCCTACACAGCATGGCTCATAGTTTCACTGAGTTAGACAAGGCTGTGGTCCATGTGATCAGTTTGGTTAGTTTTCTGTGATTGTGGTTTTCATTCTGTCTGACCTCTAATGGATGAGGATAAGAGGCTTGTGGAAGCTTCCGATGGGAGGGGCTCACTAGGGGGAAAACTGGGTCTTGCTCTGGTGGGTAGGGCCATGCTCACAGTAAGTCTTTAATCCAATTTCCTGCTAATGGGTGGGGCTGAAATTGAGGTCAGAAGAATTGATGCTTTTTAACTGTGGTGCTATAGAAGACTCTTGAGAGTCCCTTAGACTGCAAGGAGATGAAACCAGTCAATCCTAAAGGAAATCAATCCTGAATATTCTTTGGAAAGATTGATGCTGAAGCTGAAGCTCCAATACTTTGGCCACCTGATATGAAGAGCCAACTCATCAGAAATGAACCTGACACTGGGAAAGATTGAAGGCAGGAGGAGAAGGGGACAACAGAGGATGAGATAGTTGGATGGTATCACCAACTCAATGGACATAAGTTTGAGCAAGCTCCAGAGATGGTGAAGGACAGGGAAGCCTGGCGTGCTGCAGTCCATGGGGTTGCAGTCAGACATGACTGACTGAACAACAATACAGCACAATGTACTTTTTCCACATGCTTTTTTCTTCTTGGAAATAGAGATTTCCTAGAATATCTTTTCAAGGCCAAATAACTTGCTAACATGCTATGAATTTAACATATAAACATTCATGAATTTATGTAATGATGGGATATCAGGATAATTTTCACAATTCACTGAATTACCTCACTGAATTGAAAAGGTAAGTATTCAATCTGTTATTAAAAACAGTTTGACTTGAGAAGCAAAAAAATACGCTTGTGGAATATGGAATATAAACGTAGGAAAGGCATAAGGATGATGAGGGATAAAGTGATATATTTTACAAGCAGTTAGAGGTTTTTGATAGTATTCAATCTGTTTAATGTACTAGGAAAGTAATGCATTTAATGTTCAAATTCAATTACTATTTCCAACCAAGGAACTTTTTAGCATCAAAGCACCTGCTTACTCATATTCTTTCATTAAAACTTCTTTTGAAACTAAACAATTAGATTTTAAAATAGAAGAAAGAAAAACAACTGAATAAATGTATATTTTCCTCTTTTCCCTTGTAAATAATAGATATTATGTTATACTAGTGACACGTAGATGGTACTGTTCTCATTAAATCAAAATGGATCTAATACAAAAAACAGGGCACACAAACTTAACCAACACCAATGTACCTTAACCAAAAATATAAAACAGCATGCTGAACGTCTGTATTAGTTGATGCATTGAACCTATCAAATCTTAAATATAGTTAATGATTATTTACAAAACATTTACTTATTTCCAACAGAGGAGCCTGATAGGGTACAGTCCATGGGGTCACAAAGGGTCAGACTTAACTGAGCAACTTCACTTTCACTTTTTTCTTTACTGCAGTTTAACTAGAATTCTATAAATTTTCTTTGTAAATGTTAATGAGTTATCTAACAACACCTCTACTGAAAAACAGACTGTCTTTCTTATAATTAAAATGTGAAATAATAGTATTTTCTATTTCTTTTAACAGTGTGAGTTAAAAATATTATTAGAGAACAATGTTTTCAAAATTTCAACTAGACTGCCCTTATCAAGTTTTGAATGTACAGTTACAAATATTTTCTTCTCAAACATCACTCACTGCACTCTTCGTTTACTGACTGGCATAATTTACCTAACTTCCTCTGAGTTAGCTACTGAAACTCAAGCTTCCTATTGCAAGAGAGCACATCTTACACCTTACATGGATTTCACAGTGCTTAGTGCATGAGCATACACGTAGTGGCCCTGCCTACTGAACCAAGGCACAAAACACATCCCTAAACATACTATTCAGCAACAAATGCAGGCCATGTTCACTGAGTGGTGAAAGTGAAAGTGAAGGCGCTCAGTCGTGTCCGACTCTGCGATCCCACGGACTGGAGCCTACCAGGCTTCTCCGTCGATGGGATTTTCCAGGCAAGAGTACTGGAGTGGGGTGCCATTGCCTTCTCCAGGGGATCTTCCTGACCCAGGGATTGAACTCAGGTCTCCCGCATTACAGGCAGACACTTTACCCTCTGAGCCATCAGGGAAGCCCTTACTGAGTGATCTAAGGCCCATGATGTTACAAACAGTCGGACATGACTGAACACACACACACACACACACACACACACACACATCAATTTACAAATGCAACAGAAGTGATACCAATAAAAACCTATTACCCAGATTAAGAATTTAACTAGGAGTTTTTATATCTGAGCTATGAGGCAATGTGATTATTTCCATAGTTACATAAAGGAAATGACCCACATAACTTAAACTAGGTTGTATTAATGGCCTTAGGGCACCAAAGTGACCATTTTGATTCAGTCATTCAAAAAATATTTTCTGGGAACCTACAACGTATCAATAAGATCTAACTTTACAGTCAAGAGCTAAACAAATCCTATGGATTTAAACAAGCCTTCAAGGCAGTCCTCCTAGATTTATCAGTTCTGCATCCCACCACTTTCTCATTTTCTTGTTCTATATTTGGATAAAATAAGGCCCTGGAAGATTCCAGATGAAAGCAGTTCAGCATTAAATAGTCTTAGCTATTTATCCATTGGCATTTAGCCTCGGTTACCCTTCCAAACCAAAGTAATGATAAAGAGCCACTGCTGGCAAAACTGCACCACCATCCTAAGTGTCCCCTAGACTGCTAAACGAATCTAAAGATAAGATACCACCTCTAAAAAGAAAAAAAAAAAAAGATACCACCTCTAAGCTCCAATGCTGCTCTGGAGTCTCAGCTTTCTTCAACCCAGTATGTACAAGATTTCAGCTGGATTTTGCTTTAATGCATGCTTCTGTTTTCTTACAGTTCTTTATCTGAGGGTCTGAATTCATATCCAGGACTCTATTAACTGGCAAAATCTGGCTCCAAGATAATTATACCCCTTCATGACTGTTACCTGTTATGAATTTCCTGGAAGAGGAAAGTGACTTAGCAGCAGCAGCAGCAGCAGCATTGAAAGGTAGTCAGTCAGTTTTTATTAGTTTTTTTTCTGAACTGGTGATACTTTGAGTTTTAGGGGGTTAAAAGTATTTATGAAAGTGAAAGTCACTCAGTTGTGTCCAACTCTTTGTGACCCCATGAACTATACACTCCATGGAATTCTCCAGGCCTGAAAACTGGAGTGGGTAACCTTTCCCTTCTCCAGAGGATCTTTCCAACCCAGGAATCGAACCAGGGTCTCCTTCATTGCAGGCAGATTCTTTACCAACTGATATATCAGGGAAGCCCAAGAGTGTTTATAGACTCCTAAATAGTTCACAGAATAAAGTAGAGGACATCACATTTTGGGACAATGACAAGGTTTCTCTTGGCAACACAGGGCTGTTCACAGTTAAGGAGTCTTAACAGAGACTTAGCCTCTTGGGAACTTTATAGCATAGATTGCTTGTAGATGCCAACTTTAGCAATTAAACTGAATAGATCAAAGTAATCAAAAGGTGTGGTAGGCTAGGTTGTCTTTAAAACAATGTTTCGGGCACTGCATTTTCAAATGGAGCTAGTGCCAGCCAGGTAGTCACTTTAGTCATGTCCGACTCTGTGCGACCCCATAGACGGAAGCCCACAAGGCTTCCCTGTCCCTGGGATTCTCCAGGCAAGAACACTGGAGTGGGTTGCCATTTCCTTCTTCAATGCATGAAAGTGAAAGTGAAAGTGAAGTCGCTCAGTCGTGTCCGACTCTTAGCGACCCCATGGACTGCAGCCTACCAGGCTCCTCTGCCCATGGGATTTTCCAGGCAAGAATACTGGAGTGGGTTGCCATTGCATTCTCGCCCCCCAATGCTAGACCTGATTAAAGATCTTATAGATGAAGAAGAAATTTCCTTTCTTCAAGAAGCCCAGCAGTGGGGTCAAAAGATTTCCATTAAGTTAACAGTATGGATAGTTCAGGAATCCATAAAACATAGATTGGGAAAGAACTGGACAATAAAAAATATACTATCTGCTTACTATGTATCAGAGACATAGTTGCTACAGTTCCTTAGTATTTTTATTCCCTCATAAAAGACCCTCAGCTCAGTTGCTGAGTAGTGTCTGACTCATTGCAACCCCATGGACTGCAGCATGCCAGGCTTCCCTATCACCAACTCCCAGAGTTTACTCAAACTCATGTCCATTGAGTCAGTGATGCCATCCAACCATCTCATCCTCTGTCATCCCCTTCTCCTCCTGCCTTTAATCTTTTCTAGCATTGGGGTCTTTTCCAATTAGTCAGTTCTTCCCATCAGGTGGCCAAAGTATTGGAGTTTCAGCTTTAGCATCAGTCCTTCCAATGAATACTCAGGGTTGATTTCCTTTAGAATGGACTAGTTGGATCTCCTTGCAGTCCAGGGGACTCTCGAGAGTCTTCTCCAACACCACAGTTCAAAAGCATCAATTCTTCAATGCTCAGCCCTCTTCATGGTCCAGCTCTCACATCCATACATGACCACAGGAAAAACCATAGGTTTAACTATGTGGACCTTTGTCAGCAACATGCTGTCTCTGCTTTTTAATACACTGTCTAGTTGTGTCATAGTTTTCTTCCAAGGAACAAGCGTCTTTTAATTTCATGGCTGCAGTCACCATCTGCCGTGATTTTGGAGCCCAAGAAAATAAAGTCTCCCACTATTTCCATAACTGTCTCCTAAAGTCAGTTGTAGAATTAAGAAAATACCAAAGATACAAGGATTCATGTCTGTTTTATTCCCACCTATTTGATTAAATGGAAATATATCTTGAATGCATGCTATTAAATACTTGAATGGATTTCAGTGAAATGGTGGAACTTCCTTCTCCAGTATGCTAAAGTTAACACAAATGTCAAAAATACTTTAAAGTTCTTTACGGCAAGAAGATGAATTAACTAAATTCCCAGTAATATAAAATTTAAAGGTAGAGGAATGACAGTAGCCTTTAAAAAAAAAAAAATGACAAGATGATATGAATTCAGCAGATGTTAAAATCCTTATTACTCCTAATGAAGACAAGAAGAATCTTTAGGATTGATAAACTGATGGTATTAAAAAACAGAAAATCCTAAAATAAATAGAAAGTAGAAAGACGAGTCTTTTTGTTTTCTGCTTTTTGGTTTTTTGTTTCATTCTTCTTTGATATTGCTCCTTTTTTTCCTGAAAGTCTTGAAAGAATTTCTCAAATCTAACACTATCTTTTAGCTTTAAGTTTTTGGTATTTCCTTACCTACTTTAAGTCTCAGATTATTCATACAATAGGGTAGTAAAATAACTAAGATGAAAAAAAAAAAGTTAATATAGGTTAGTTCACACACAAAATCAGGGGTCTGAAGTCAAAATTTTCAGTTCAAGTGTTATTTGTGTTTTGCAGTTTTACACATGCTATCTTTTGCTACTATTTTTTTCTAAATTTTTAAAAATTAGAGTAATAACTTTGCTTACAACAATAATCATTGAATTTTACAACATCATCCTTTTAATCAGTTTTAATCATCCTATTAATCAGTTTAATTCTAACAATCACATAAGGCTCCCCAAGTCTCTTGTCAAATTATATAAAAGTAAACCAAGGTTCAAAAAGGTTATTCATCAATTTAAAAATGATAATTTTAAAAGGAAAGGAGTTAGAGTGAATAATCTCTAAAGCCCTTTTCAGTCCTAATATTTTATAACTATACTCTGTGTCTCAAGCCCTTGCTTTGCTTTTGCCAGACAGTACTAAAAATGGTATGTCAGAGGGTATGCTATTTTTCTTACACTAGAAATGCTCATTTTGTGCTTAGAGTGAATATTTGGCAACTATTAAAACAGATCAAAAAGTTCAGTTCAGTTCAGTTCAGTTCAGTTCAGTCAGTCAGTCATGTCCGACTCTTTGTGACCCCATGGACTGCAGCATGCCAGGCCTCCCTGCCCATCACCAACTCCCGGAGTTGACTCAAACTCATGTCCATTGAGTCAGGGATGCCATCCAACCATCTCATCCTGTCGTCCCCTTCTCCTCCCACCTTCAATCTTTCCCAGCATCAGGGTCTTCTCAAATGAGTCAGCTATTTGCATCAGGTGGCCAAAATATTGGAGTTTCAGCTTCAACATCAATCCTTCCAATGAACATCCAGGACTGATCTCCCTTAGAATGGACTGGTTGGATCTCCTTGCTGTCCAAGGCAATCTCAAGAGTCTTCTCCAACACCACAGTTCAAAAACATCAATTCTTTGGCACTCAGCTTTCTTTATAGTCCAACTCTCATATCCATACATGACTACTGGAAAAACCATAGCTTTGACTAGATGGACTTTTGTTGGCAAAGTAATGTCTCTGCTTTTTAATATGCTGTCTGGGTTGGTCATAACTTCCCTTCCAAGGAGTAAATGTCTTTTAATTTCATGGCTGCAATCACCATCTGCAGTGATTTTGGAGGCCCCAAAAATAAAGTCAGCCACTGTTTCCACTGTTTCCCCATCTATTTGCCAGGAAGTGATGCCATGCTCTTAGTTTTCTAAATGTTGAGCTTTAAGCAAACTTTTAACTCTCCTCTTTCACTTTCATCACCAAAACAGGAAAAACAAAAACAAAAAACAGGAGGCTGGGGGGACCAAAACCAAACACAAACCAACAAAATATTTGGCTCTTACTTCAATGGTCATATGTTTCAAAGGAACAAAGTCTAATTCTCTACAGTTAAACACCAATGAATTATAGGTAAGAATATGACAGTGTTGCAGTAGTAAAGCAAATATCACCTTATACTTTGAAGCATGACATACACTCTTGTTTTAACATATTAGTCATAAGATTATTTAAAACTCATCTCAGTGTTCAAGTGCCTTCACAGTTTGGGACAAAATCTTATGTTAATCAGAAGTTATATAACTCTAGCTAAAAATTTGAGAGAAACAACTCCGCATTCCTACACTTTTTTTCTTTTTACCAACTGCACAAAAGGGAAACAAATTGTTAGGTCCTCTTAATACCTTAAATACCTCTTAATTACCACAATAATTTAGGTAGAAATATTCTCTGTTTTTAAAATATTTTAGCTCCCTAGCTTTATATTAATTAAGAAATAATACTTGGGTTCTGTGATTCCTTGTACCATCATGCAACACTTTGAACTCTGTAGAAACAAGTAAGACTAGCAAATCATAACCCTTGCCAAATACGAAATAAAGTCCCTGCCCTAGGAGAAAATGAAAAACTTCTGCAATTTCTGTCACAGAGAAAAGTCAGAACACTTCCCCTTGCTAAAGTGGTACAGATTAGATGCAAAACTCCCATATGGGTCAACCTACTATTTTTGAGCTAACAAAACTAGTTCTCAGTACAAGGAAGTTTTGGACAATTCTCACCTTCAGGTGGAGACAGAAAAGTAGAGGTATTGTTTACATTCCTCTCAATAAGAGTAAAGGGTTGGAGAAATCCTTTTCATAGGTTTCTGTTTCCTAGTATACTAAAATTTAAATCTCACTGTGATCAAAAGAATCAAAGTATATCCAGTCCAGAGAAATGTACTTCCAGCAACCCTAAAAACTGTCACCCCTAGAACAAATAAATTTCAACATTAGCCCACAGAATAAAGCAAGTTAAGAGGTCAAAAAATAATTTAGTCCAAATTATTTGGACAGGTTGGAAAACAGAAAAACAAGGGTACGGCCAAAGTAGAGACAGGAATAAAGCTAAGAATGTACCATAAGTGAAAACCCATTTCTGTACGTTTTTATAGATGTATATATTAGAAGACATATTTTAGTATAGCCAGCTACTGGTATACGCAGAAAATGCTTTTTCTAAAAAGTTATACTAGAAACTTACAATGATTACCTTTAAAGAAAGGACAAGAGATTGAAATTCAAATTTTTTTTCATTTTCAACATTTCTGTGATATACTGAATGTGTGTGTATATTAAACACAAATAATCAGAAAGTATTAAGCAGACCATGAAAAAAAGAAGCATTAGACAACCAAAACAAAAGATTAAGGCTCAAGCATATGGAAAATACAGAGGATTACAAGTATTGAATACAAAGCGGGAGAACGGATATTTTTGTAGGAAATGGAGAGTAGGGGAAGCAAAAAGGGTAAAATACTATTTACTATATCAAAATGTTGCAAGTGTGATCAAAGCAAGTCACTCTAAGAAAAAGACTACTACGTACTTCTAATTCCTCTCTGCCTTTTCCTTCAAATATTGGCTTGCTTTAAGATTTAAGAAAGCCATATACACAGAAACTGAAGTTCCACTTAAATAAGAGAATGACTACACTAGTGGTGCTCAGGACCAATTTTCCTTTCAAGTTTTAGTCATTCTCAGTAAACTTAGAAAAGTAAATGACGATGTATTGAGTTTTTCTATAAAGCTAACTTTATTAAATTTAGAGAAGTTTTTTATTCAGTGACTTTTTCCTTTTTTAGACGTTCAAAAATCCTTTTACAATGCAATGGTGATAGCTGGTGATGGCTTTTTATCATGCTCTTAGCAAAATAAAAAGTTAGCACTTCTTTGTTCATCCTCCGAACTTTTCAATACATTTTACTGCTGCTAAGTCACTTCAGTCATGTCCGACTCTGTGCGACCCCAGAGACGGCAGCCTACCAGGCTCCCCCATCCCTGGGATTCTCCAGGCAAGAACACTGGAGTGGGTTGCCATTTCCTTTTCCAGTGCATGAAAGTGAAAAGTGAAAGTGAAGTTGCTCAGTCGTGTCTGACTCTTAGCGACCCCATGGACTGCAGCCTACCAGGCTCCTCCATCCATGGGATTTTCCAGGCAAGAGTACTGGAGTGGGGTGCCATTGCCTTCTCCTATATTTTACTAGTACATGAAATTCAGAAATTTACAAACCACTAAAGTAAATGCTAAGGACACTTATGTTTTGAGTCCAATGAAAGGTTTAAATCTCCCTGTATTTCAATAATGAACTACAATTATGCAGTGATTGCTACCTATTTCCCCAGAGGTACAAAAAGGAATAGGAACTTGAGAAATCACTAGGAAATTATTAAGAATACATGTTCACAACCTCTAAATGCTTCAAATGGTAAATGTTAGTTGCTCAGTTATGTCCAACTCTGCAACCCCAAGGAGTTAAGCCCTCCAGATTCCTCTGCCCATGGAATTCTCCGGGCAAGAATACTGGAATGGGTTGCCATTCCCTTCTCCGGGGAATCTTCTCACCCCAGGAACTGAACCTGAGTCTCCTGCATTGCAGGCTGATTCTTTACCATCTGAGCCACCAGGGAAGCTTCAAATGGAACATGAACTTACTTTATTCATCAAATACTTACTATGCACTTATGTTGATAGTAATATAGAACATTAATAAAAAAAACTTGCTAATAGCAGAACCAAGGTTCTGTTAATGGATAAGAAAAACCAGACTGGAAATTACTAGCATTTGTGATTATAAAGAGACATACAAATGTCCAGTCAAAAAAAAAAAAAAGCAAGCAGTCAAGCAGAATCACCAAAATGAGCTGGCCAAAGAGGTGGTAATGAACCAGTGTGTGTGAGCTCAGTTGCTCAGTCATGTCTGACTCTTTGCAACCCTATGGACTACAGCCCGCCAGACTCCTCTGTCCATGGGGTTTTTCCAGGCAAGAATACTGAAGTGGGTTGCCATTTCCTCCACCAGGGGATTTTCCCAACCCAGGAATCGAATCCACATCTCCTGCATTGGCAGGCAGATTACCACTGAGCTATGTGGGAAGCCCTGTGATGAATCAGACATGATACCTATTACTGGAATCAAAGTATTAAAAAAAAAAGGTTTAGTCAGAAGACATAAACAAAAATATTAGAACTGGGAGGTAAAATAAGAATATAACAATTTTCACTGGGCTAAAGTCAAGGTATCAGCAGCATTCTATCCCGGGGGCTACAGGGGAGATTCCTTGCATTTTCCAGCTTCCAGCTCAGGCCTCCTTCCATTTTCAGAGCCAACAACAATGGATTGTGTCCTTCTCATACTGCCATCCAACCTGTTTGCTTTCCTTTTAAAACAACTGAGAAGAGTACCCTCTTTCAAGGACTCAAGTAATTAGATTGTATCAACCCAATAATCCAGGATAATCTCCCCATCTTATGGTCTGTAATCTTCATTTGCAAAATCCCTTTTACTATGTGAGATAAAATATTCTTAGATTTTAGGGATAGGATGTTTATAGCTTTTAGTGATGAGAAGGCAATGGCAACCCACTCCAATACTCTTGCCTGGAAAATCCCATGGACGGAGGAGCCTTACTAGAAGGCTGTAGTCCATGGGGTCTCGAAGAGTCGGACACGACTGAGCGACTTCACTTTCACTTTTCACTTTCATGCATTGGAGAAGGAAATGGCAACCCATTTCAGAGTTCTTGCCTGGAGAATCCCAGGGACGGCAGAGCCTGGTGGGCTGCCATCTACGGGGTCGCACAGAGTCAGACACGACTGAAGGCACTTAGCAGCAGCAGCAGCAGCAACAGCTTTTAGTGGGGAGGTCGATCTTGGACTCTTAAGCCAGTGTGTGATAATTTGTTACAGCAGCAACTGGAAACATAATATATATTCTATAAGTAACTTCAGCTTTATAAATTAAGATATTTCAACTTAGCCTATTTTTAGAAATAATACTCACACAAACATATATAAAGCAAAATGCTACACTAAGAATAAGATAACCTAAATTCTAGCCACAGTCTGACAGTTAAATATTTGTGTGACCTTGGGTAAACTATTTCTTCACCATTGGGTCAACTATTTCCTCATCAGTAACATGAAACTCGTGAGCAATTGTTTGTTATGAAATAAAACCACAATTATAGTCAATACTATCCTAAACTCCAGAAAGCTGAATATTAAACAGAATATACAAATAGCTATTAAGATTATATTAATGAGAATAACATTACATAATTAATATAACAATGAATTCTATACTAAATGATATGAGAAATTAAAAGAATGACTTAAAATATGTAACAAAGCCCTTAACAGAAGAATCAAATTTCAGGGCTGAGCAAACATTTAAAGATTGTTTTGAAAGGAAATGATAACAAAATATATATAGATCTGATGAATATCATTATCTAAGACACAGACAGTAGAATCATTTTTTTCACCCTGACACCTTCTCTTTCATTATTCAAAGTATAGAATTTCACAGAAAAAAATTGTTTTTGATCATCAAAACTGGATGTTGTCTTGTTTGTGTATTATTCAGTACTTTTGGTACAACAGATCAATTATAACACAGTATTTATGTCATTTCTTAAAATAAATTCTGAGTGGGAGTAAATGTTATTATGATGCTGTAGCTCCTCAGGAATCTATAAACCTTCAGTTTTATACAGTGACACTTGCTAGCACACAGCTGTAAAGACTACCAAACTCTTCTACTGGAAACCTACCCCACATTAGTTTGTGAGATGTCCTTTAAGAGGGGGGAAAAGCCATTTTTTTCAGGTTTTTAAAGAGAAACACTTCATTGTGAGGTTTTTTGGGTTTTTTTAGTAATTTTTCAAAAAAATTATTAAACTATTCCTAAAATAATGATTAGATAAGACCGTTAAATGTCTCCAGTGGATACTAACTGGGCTTCCCTGGTGGCTCAGACGATAAAGAATCTGCTTACAATGTGGGAGACAGGGGTTCAGTGCCTGGGCCAGGAAGGTTCCCTGGAGAATGGCTACCTATTCTGTTATTCTTGCCTGGAGAATTCCATGGACAGAGGAGCCTAGTGGGCTACAGTTCATGTGGTTGCAAAGAGTTGGATGTGACTGAGCAACTAACACTTTCAGGAACTATTTTCAAACCAAAATGAGAATGAAGGGCAAGAGGATTATCACAATTTGCAATTTCACAACTATTAGATATATTAATAACTCACATAACTGGAAAATAACCTCAGTTTTGTTTGGTTTTTAAATTTATTTTATTATTTTTTGGTTGCAATGCATGGCATGTGGGATTTTAGTTCCCCAACCAGGGATCCAACTCATGCCCCCTGAATTAGAAGCACAGAGTCCTAACCACTGGACCACCAGAGAAGTCCCAATAATTCAGTTTTAAGAGATTATTTTACACATAATTCTTAGGTAGAATACACTTTTAAAAGTCAAGATGGCTTTTGATGATAGCCGTGTTTAAACACACTTAAATCACAGAATCTAGTGGATTCAAATGGGAACATACAGATAATCAGAACGTGAAACCTTACTTTTCTTGCAATTTAACACTTTGGTTTTACTTGTGAGATGGGGACTTCCCTGATGGTTCAATGGTTAAGAATCTGCCTTGCGATGCAAAGGACATGGATTTGATCCCTGGTCAAGGAACTAAGATCCCACATGTCACAAAGCAACTCAGCCTGTGTGCTACAACTACTGAGCCCTTGCACAGCAAGTAGAGAATCCATGTGCCATAATGAAAGATCCCCCATGACACAAGAAGATCCCACATGCCACAGTTCAGACAGACCCAACACAGCCACATAATAAATAAATTAAAAAAAACAAATGTAGGCTTTGAAAACTTCAAAACTATGCCTTCAGTATGTTCCATCTTATGATTTAATGTAAAAAATGTGTCTTCTCTCCCTGAGAAATCATAATTCTGCCAATACACCTAAAAACAAATTTCTAAAGATATGACATACTTTATGTAAGCAGTCATTTTATTTACAGGTGTCAAATATCTCAATCATTGTTCACTTAAATCAAGTGATGACTTGTATTTTAAATGGTAATTTTAAGTTGCTTTTGCATTAAAAAAAAAATTGGGGGGCTTCCCTGGTGGCTCAGAGGGTAAAGTGTCTGCCTGCAATGTGAGAGACCTCGGTTCGATCCTTGGGTCAGGAAGATCTCCTGGAGAAGGAAATGGCAACCCACTCCAGTTATCTTGCCTGGAAAATTCCACGGACAGAGGAGCCTGGTAGGCTACTGTCTATGGGATCACAAAGAGTCGCACACGACTAAACCACTTCACTTCTCAAGAATCAGGCAGCTTGCCACTACTTGCTGCAAGGTCATCTGACAGTACTTTCCATCTAATCATCCGACAAACCTTTCACCTAATCAGGGTAAAACAGGCTTGGCCATCCACATTCACAGAGCACTCTCCATTGATATCTTTGCTCAGCAAACAGTAGTGTCTGTACACTAGGGAGTGTCTCTACACAGCTCTAAATGTGCAGGGAAATGTGTTATCTTGAAGCTGGAAATCCAGGCACTATGGCAAAATCAGTATATTCCTCTTGTGAAAGCTGGATAGCTGCAGCCTCAAATCAGCCAGGAAAACACACTGGGTCATGTTTCTGTTCACTGTGACAACAGCTTTGCATTAAAACATCATTTTACCATTATATTTTCAAGCTTGGGAAAACATTTTACTATCTCAGTATTCATCAAACACTATCAGTTTGTTTTTTTAATTAAGATATGTAGGAACTTCCACGGCAGTCCAGTGGTTAAGACTCCGTGCTTCCAACACTGGTGGCATGAGTTAGATCCATCCCTGGTTGGGGAACTAAGATCCCACTTGCCTTTTGGCATGGCCAAAAAAAACACACAAGCAGGTGTACAGAAGCCTTTGTATAGTCTGGCACCCAATGATACTATGACAGGTGCCATGAGGAACCCCAATTTATAATGAGAGAAACCTATATGCAGGTCAGGAAGCAACAGTTCGAACTGGACATGGAACAACAGACTGTTCCAAATAGGAAAAGGAGTACGTCAAGGCTGTATGTTGTCATCCTGCTTATTTAACTTCTATGCAGAGTACATTATGAGAAACGCTGGGCTGGAAGAAGCACAAGCTGGGATCAAGATTGCCGGGAAAAATCTCAATAACCTCAGATATGCAGATGACACCACCCTTATGGCAGAAAGTGAAGAGGAACTAAAAAGCCTCTTGATGAAAGTGAAAGTGGACAGTGAAAAAGTTGGCTTAAAGCTCAACATTCAGAAAACGAAGATCATGGCATCTGGTCCCATCACTTCATGGGAAATGGATTGGGAAACAGTGGAAACAGTGTCAGACTTTATTTTTTGGGGCTCCAAAATCACTGAAGATGGTGATGCAGCCATGAAATTGAAGGACGCTTACTCCTTGGAAGGAAAGCTATGACCAATCTAGATAGCATATTTCAAAGCAGAGACATTACTTTGCCAACAAAGGTCCGTCTAGTCAAGGCTATGGTTTTTCCAGTGGTCATGTATGGATGTGAGAGTTGGACTGTGAAGAAAGCTGAGCACCAAAGAATTGATGCTTTTGAACTGTGGTGTTGGAGAAGACTCTTGAGAGTCCCTTGGACTGCAAGGAGATCCAACCAGTCCATCCTAAAGGACACCAGCCCTGGGATTTCTTTGGAAGGAATGATGCTAAAGCTGACACTCCAATACTTTGGCCACCTCATGCGAAGAGCTGACTCATTGGAAAAGACTCTGATGCTGGGAGGGATTGGGGGCAGGAGGAGAAGGGGACGACAGAGGATGAGATGGCTGGATGGCATCACTGACTCGATGGACATGAGTGCGGGTGAACCCCGGGAGTTGGTGATGGACAGGGAGGCCTGGCGTGCTGCAATTCATGGGGTCACAAAGAGTCGGACACGACTGAGCGACTGAACTGAACTGAAAACATATGTTAATGGAATCTGACATATCTAACAGTACAACAGTGCTTCTGTTTTCTTCAATGAAGTCAATGTTAAATGTTCAATATATTTAATATAAATCTATATAAACAGACTTTTAAAATTAGTTTTTAAATGCAGGCTTCTAAAATTTTGGAACCAAAAGTTTGACATTTACTAATATCTCAAAATTTTCTATTGATTTGAATAAAAACTCGTTTCATTCCATATTCTCTGTGTATGTGTGTGTGTGCATGCACGAGAGCTCAGTCATGTCCAACTCTGTGACCTCCTTGATTATAACCCACTAGGCTCCTCTATCCATGGGATTTTCCAGGTAACAAAACTGGAGTGGGTTGCTATTTCCTTCTCCAAGGGGTCTTCCTGACCCAGGGATTGAACCCAAGTCACTTGCATCTCCTGCATTGGCAGACAGTACCACTAGTGCCACCCTGGGAAGCGCATCTCGTTTTCTAGATCACTAGATATACCTACAAAGGCATATTTAGTGGGATTACCTAAATATTCCTGGTTATGTTCTTCCATTTCCATTCCTGTAGTTTTTTTGCAATCCCTTCATATGAAAAATTCTGCCTTTGAAAATATTCTGCCTTGAACTTTCTATCAAAATGGTATAGTAAGTGGGACTCCCCTGGCACACCTGTGATTAAGACTCTGTGCTTCCAATACAAGGGGCAGGGGTTTGATCTCTAGTTGGGGAACTAAGATTCCACATGCCTCGCAGCACGACCCTCCCCGCCTCCCTGGCAAAAAAAAAAAAAAAAGGTTTAGTGAATTTAGACTCACTGCATCAGCTCCAAACACACAGTAGTGACAGAGAAAAGAGAAAAGAAAATTGGAAAGGGAAAAAACAAAACAGATATTCAGCTAGGCTTAAAAGAAAAAAAAAAACTTGAAAAATAGACAAAAGATTTAAAAGACCTGAAAAGATATTTCACCAAATAGTGTGTAGGAATGGCAAATGAGCACATTTTTAAAGATGTTCAACATCATTAGTCAACAGAGAAATGCAAACCACAATGAGATACCACTACATACCTAGAAGACTGACTAAGATGAAAAATATCGACAAGAACAAATACTGATGAGGATGCAGAGAAACTGGAACTCTCATACATTGCTGGGAGGACAAAAATGGCACAGCCACATAGAAAACAGTTCGGCAGTTTCTTAGAAAGTTAAACATACACTTACCATAGGTCCCATCATCCCACTCCCAGGTATTTACCCTAGAGAAACAAAAACGTATGTTCACAAAAAACCTGTACATGTATTTTTAGAGTTGATCTGTTAAAACAAAACACCCAAATGTTCTTCAACTGGTGAATGGATAAACAAACTACGGCACATCAGTACAATGAGATACAACTCGGTATTAAAGAGGAATGAACTACTGATAAATGCAACAACTTAGAAGAATCTCAAAAGCCATTCTGCAGAATGAAACTAGTCTAGAAAAGATTAAACACCATGCAATTCCTTTGAAATACCATTCCTGAAAAGATAAAAACTACAGTGACTAAGAACAGATCAGAGGTTGCCAAAAGTTATAGGTGGGAAGAAGGTGTGACCAAAATGAGACAACACAAGGGAGGTTTTTGGTATGATGAGATTGTTCTGTATGCTGACTATGGTCATGGCTATGTGAATTTATATATGAATTAAATTTCATAGAACAGTGCCCAAAAAGTTTTACTCAACATTCATTTAAAAATAATTTATATAAAAATTACATAAGACTTTTACTTTACATATTGTATATTTGTATTTTATATTTACATTTACATACATATGTGTGTGTATACACACATAGGTGACCCCTGAACAACACAGAGTTAGGGGTGCCAACCCTCTGCACTGTTGAAATCCATGTTTAACACATGGTTGGCCCTCTGTATTCACAATTCCACATCCACAAATTCAACCAACCTCAGACCATGTAGTACTACACTATTTACTATTGAATAAAACTCTGCATATTAAGTGGACTCACACTGTTCAAACCTGTACTGTTCAAGGGCCTAATCTCTATATATTCCCCCCACTCCTATCCTGGGATCTGTAATAAAATAAAAACGTAAAGTGAGCTGAGCTAAAGCTACAGACCTATTGAGTTCCTTTGTATAGAAGAAAGCAGTGGCAGATAATCAGTCAGTTCCTATAGGGTAATGGGAACTAAAGTTCTCTAGCTCTAGCAAAGACCACACCTAGACTCACTGCTTGAACGTATGCCTTGAACTTATGCCTCAAACTACTACCACGCCACCACAACCCTAGCTTCTGAGAAGAAGGCTGGGAGGAAAAAATAAAACTATTATTAAACCACCACTGGAACTAAGACTTTAAAGAAACTGCAGAGTAGGAGCCTAAAAATCTGTAAAGATATTTCCTCCAGTTGTTAACTTACTCCTGAACTTCACATACACAAAACAAAACTAACTTCAAGAATGCCAGCAGAAATGGCAGGTGGGAAACTAAAGATCTGAGCAAAGGTTTCAGTAATCATATAATGTTGGTAAGACTGCAATTTAAGTTTTAAAAGACCTTGATAAGAACCCACAGGCTTTAAGCTGAGACCTCAAAATGGCCTGGATTTAGGACTACATGGAACAAGAGCAAAAGTGAAATAGACTAGCCCTAACAAAGTCTAAAACTAATCCTCAAAAACATCATGAAAGATAAGTCACAGAACAGGCATAAAAGTATTTGACATTGCAGTGTCACTCCTGTTTTCTTAAGTAGAAAACTTCAAATACTTAAGACCCTACTGTATACAGTTTAAAACAGTAATTCAAGTTAAGCCAGTTTATGTGTCATAATATCTAAGTATTCACATAGCTATTGCTCTGATCATTCTACTAACAAGCTACTTTACCTTCTATCCTCTTTTCTGCTTCCTATGACATGAGCTGGTAACTTTGATTCAATTTAACATAAATTAAGTCAACCTCATGAAACTTCATTAGTTTAGCTTCCTTGCTAACCCATTCATTTTCCTAATTTCCATCAGATTAGATAAAATCACCTCAGACACAAGAAGATAAACAGATAACAGGCCAGTCTATTTACTTAGCGTTCTTGAAACAGGTACCCTCTCTTAAGTCCAAATGACTATGGCTGGAAAGATTGGTATTAAGAGATAGAAAATGCACACCTGCCTCAGTATACCATTTTGGCAGAGGATATAACAGTACATAGGCTGTTTCTTTTAGAAAGATATGGGGGGAAAGGCACTTAACAACATCTCGAGGTTTAATGACCACCCAACACTCAAACATATTTGTGCTTCACGACGTCTCTCTAAACTATTCAATACGTATTGACCACCAACTCTGTTCAGTTGTTCAGTCGTGTCCAACTCTTTGCGACTCCATGGACTGCAGCACGCCAGGTCTCCCTGTGCACACCAACTCCTGGAGTTTACTCCAACTTATGTCCATTGAGTCGGTGATGCCATCCAACCATCTCATCCTCTGTCGTCCCCTTCTCCTCCGCCTTCAATCTTTCCCAGCATCAGGGTCTTTTCCATTGAGTCAGTTCTTTGCATCAGATGGCCAAAGTATTAGAGTTTTCAGTTTCAGCATCAGTCTTTCCAATGACTATTCAGGACTGATTTTGTTTAGGATGGACTGGTTTAATCCCCTTGCTGCCCAAGGGACTCTCAAGAGTCTTCTCCAACACCACAGTTCAAAAGCATCAATTCTTCGGGGCTCAGCCTTCTTTACAGTCCAACTCTCACATCCATACATGACTACTGGAAAAACCATAGCCTCGACTAGATGGACCTTTGTTGCCAAAGTAATGTCTCTGCTTTTTAATATGCTAAGTTGGTCATAACTTTTCTTGCGAGGAGTAAGTGTCTTAATTTCATAGCTGCAGTCACCATTTGCAGTGATTTTAGAGCCCCCCACAAAATTAAGTCTGTCACTGTTTCCACTGTTTCCCCATCTATTTGCCATGAAGTAATGGGACCAGACTCCATGATCTTAGTTTTCTGAGTGTTAAGTTTTAAGCTAACTTTTTCACTCTCCTCTTTCAATTTCATCAAGAGGCTCTTTAGTTCTTCTTCACTTTCTGCCACAAGGGTGGTGTCATCTGCATATCTGAAGTTACTGATATTTCTCCCAGCAATCTTGATTCCAACTTGTGCTTCATCCAGCCCAGAGTTTCTCATAATGTGCTCTGCATAGAAGTTAAAGAAGCAGAGTGACAATATACAGACTTGACGTACTCCTTTCCCTATCTGGAACCAGTCTGTTGTTCCATGTCCATTTCTAACTGTTGCTTCCTGACCTGCATACAGATTTCTCAAGAGACAGGCAGGTGGTCTGGTATTCCCATCTCTTAAAGAATTTTCCAGTTTTTCGTGATCCACACAGTCAAAGGCTTTGGCCTAGTCAAGAAAGCAGAAATAGATGCTTTTCTGGAACTCTCTTGCTTTTTCCATGATCCAGTGGATATTGGCAATTTGATCTCTGGTTCCTCTACCTTTTCTAAATCCAGCTTGAACATCTGGAAGTTCAAAGTTCACATACTGTTGAAGCCTGGCTTGGAGAATTTTGAGCATTACTTTACTAGCGTGTGAGATGAATGCTTTTGTCTGATAGTTTGAGCATTCTTTGGCATTGCCTTGTTTTGGGATTAGAATGAAAACTGACCTTTTCTAGTCCTGTGGCCAATGCAGAGCTTTCCAAATATGCTGGCATATTGAGTGCGGCACTTTCACAGCATCTTTTAGCATTTGAAATAGCTCAACGGAATTCCATCACCTCCACCAGCTTTGTTGTAGTGATGCTTCCTAAGGTCCACTTGACTTCGTATTCCAGGATGTCTGGCTCTAGGTTGGTGATCACACCATCATGATTACCTGGGTTGTGAAGATCTTTTTTGTATAGTTCTTCTGTGTATTCTTGCCACCTCTTCTTAATATCTTCTGCTTCTGTTAGGTCCATCCCATTTCTGTCCTTCATTGAACCCATCTTTGCATGAAATATTCCCTTGGTATCTCTAATTTTCTTGAAGAGATCTCTAGTCTTTCCCATTCTATTGTTTTCCTCTATTTCTTTGCATTGATCACTGAGGAAGGCTTTCTTATCTAGCCTTGCTATTCTTTGGAACTCTCCATTCAAATGGGTATATCTTTCCTTTTCTCCTTTGCTTTTTGCTTCGATTCTGTTCACAGCTGCTTGTAAGGCCTCCTCAGACAGCCATTTTGCTTTTTTTGCGGGATGGTCTTGATCCCTGTCTCCTGTACAATGTCATGAACCTCCATCCATAGTTCATAAGGCATTTTGCCTTTCAGATCTAATCCCTTGAATCTATTTCTCACTTCCACTGTATAATCAGAATGGGTCTGATTTAGGTCACACCTGAATGGTGTAGTGGTTTCCCTACTTTCTTCAATTTAAGTCTGAATTTGGCAATAAGGAGTTCATGATCGGAGCCACAGTCAGCTCCCCATCTTGTTTTTGCTGACTATATAGAGTTTCTCCATCTTTGGCTCCAAAGACCATCAACTACATGAGTAATACTATGCTATATGGCAAATAACTGTTTAAAAGAGGGTTTCCATACTTAAGAAGTACACAACATCATGGTTAAACAACATTTATACATGTAAAACATTTAAATAATAAATACAAGATAGAAGCTGATTAAATGCCAAGATGAATGGAAACCACTGAAAGTGGGGGTAAAAAAGGTCACATGGTATTAGGTTTGTGCAAAAGTAACTACAGTTTTGCACTGTTGAACTTTGCCATTTGACATTGGAATACATTCTTCAACAAATGTGGTAATGTTATAAATCATATTAACGCACATTTCTCACTTAATGTTTTTTTGCTAATGACTTATTACTTGCTATTTATTTTAGACCACAGAAATGATGTTAGACAAAAACCAAATTCAAACAATTTTCTTATTCGAGTTCAAAATGGGTCATAAAGCAGCCAAGAAAACTTGCAGCACCAACAATCCATTGGTATAGGAACTGGTAAAGAATGTACAGTGCAGTGGTGGTTCAAGAAGTTTTGCAAGAGACCAAAGTCCTGAAGATGACGAGCAAAGCGGCCAGCCACTGGAAGTGGACAAGGACCAACTGAGAGGATGATCAAAGCTGATCCTCTTAAAACTACATGAGCAGCTGCTGAAGAGCTCAACGTCTACCATTCTATGGTGGTTCGGCATTTGAAGCAAATTGCAAAGGTAAAGAAGCTTGATTAAGTTGGGTGCCTCATGCGCTGACCAAAAATCATCATTCTGAAGTGTTGTCTTTTATTATTGTACATAATGACAATGAACCATTTCTCGATTGGATTGTGACATGTGACAAGAAGTTGTGGTATAACCACAACCAGTGATGACCAGCTCACGGTTGGACAGGAAAAAGCTCCGAAAGTTAAAGTGAAGTGTTAGTCCCTCAGTCATGTCCAACTCTTTGCATCCCCCTGGACTGTAGCCCACCAGGCTCCTCTGTCTATGGAATTCTCCAGGCAAGAATACTAGAGTGGGTTTCCATTCCCTTCTCCAGAGGATCTTCCCATCCCAAGGATCAAATCCAGGTCTCCTGCACTTCAGGCAGATTCTTGACCTTCTGAGTCACTAGTGGAGCCACAAGAAACTCCAAAGCACTTCCCAAAGCCAAACCTGGACCAAAAAAAGGTCATGGTCACTGTTTGGTAGTCTGCTGCCCATCTAATCCACAACAGTTTTCTGAATCCCGGCAAGACCATCACATCTGAGAAGTACACTCAGCAAATCCGTGAGATGCACAGAATACTGCAACACTTGCAGCTAGTCAACAGAATGGGCCCAATTCTCCATGAAAAATGCCCAGTGGCAAGTAGCACAACCAACACTTCAAATGTTGAACAAATTGGGCAATGAAGTTTTGCCTCATGTGCCATATTCATCTGACCTCTCACCAACCTCACTTCTACAATCTTCTTGACAACTTTCTGCAGGGAAAATGCTTTCACAATCAGCAGGAGGCAGAAAAAGGTTTCCAAACATTTGATGAATCCCGAAGCACAGATTTTTAAGCTACAGAAATAAACAAACATTTCTTATTGGCAAAAATGTGTTGATTGTAATGGTTCCTATTTTGATTAATAAAGATGTGCTTGAGCCGAGTTATGATTTAAAATTCACAATCTAAAACTGCAATTACGTTTGCACCAACCTAATAATTCTAGGTACACATCACATGAAAATGCTTTAGCTATTACCTGTCCATTCAGTTCAGTCACTCAGTGTGTCCGACTCTGCAACCTCATGGACTGCAGCAAGCCAGGCCTCCCTGTCCATCACCAACTCCCAGAGTTTACTCAAACTCATGTCCATTGAGTCCGTGATGCCATCCAACCATCCTATCCTCTGTCGTCCCCTTCTCCTCCTGCCTTCCATCTTTCCCAGCATCAGGGTCTTTTCAAATGAGTCAGTTCTTCACATCAGGAGGCCAAAGTATTGGAGTTTCAGCTTCAACATCAGTCCTTCCAATGACTATTCAGGACTGATTTCCTTTAGGATGGTTAACACAAAGTTAATGTTCATGAAGGAGACTAAGGAGAAATCCCAAATACTACAACAAACCCCAAATAATGAGGATAAAAGTTTTATTTCAGAGTATGTTATGTGGGCCTATTAGAATGATAATTATTTGGTAGTAGTCAGTATAAAAATAAATCCATCTCTCTAAGCACTTTTTCAAAGAATGATTCTTTTTAAACTGTATGCATTTATTCACGCAATAAATATTTATTAAACATATGCCAGACACTGTAATAGATGCTAGGGAGATAAGAGTGATAACATACACATTTGTGAAAGTCACTTCATTTCCTATTGTTAAACACCTATGAATCTTATATCAATATAGGAAAGAAGATGAAAACTATTTGGTAATATTATAGAACTTGATACAATTTAAGTAAATGTGTGTATATAGATCAGATCAGATCAGTCGCTCAGTCGTGTCCGACTCTTTGTGACCCCATGAATCGCAGCATACCAGGCCTCCCTGTCCATCACCAACTCCCGGAGTTCACTCAGACTCAAGTCCATCGAGTCAGTGATGCCATCCAGCCATCTCATCCTCTGTTGTCCCCTTCTCCTCCTGCCCCCAATCCCTCCCAGCATCAGAGTCTTTTCCAATGAGTCAACTCTTCGCATGAGGTGGCCAAAGTACTGGAGTTTCAGCTTTAGCATCATTCCTTCCAAAGAAATCCCAGGGCTGAACTCCTTCAGAATGGACTGGTTGGATCTCCTTGCAGTCCAAGGGACTCTCAAGAGTCTTTTCCAATACCACAGTTCAAAAGCATCAATTCTTTGGTGCTCAGCCTTCTTCACAGTCCAACTCTCATATCCATATATGACCACAGGAAAAACCATAGCCTTGACTAGACGAACCTTTGTTGGCAAAGTAATGTCTCTGCTTTTGAATATGCTATCTAGGTTGGTCATAACCTTCCTTCCAAGGAGTAAGCGTCTTTCAATTTCACGGCTGTAATCACCATATGCAGTGATTTTGGAGCCCAGAAAAATAAAGTCTGACACTGTTTCTGTTCTTTCCCCATCTATTTCCCATGAAGTGATGGGACTGGATGCCATGATCTTTGTTTTCTGAATGTTGAGCTTTAAGCCAACTTCTTCACTCTCCACTTTCACTTTCATCAAGAGGCTTTTTAGTTCCTCTTCACTTTCTGCCATAAGGGTGGTGTCATCTGCATATCTGAGGTTATTGATATTTCTCCCAGCAATCTTGATTCCAGCTTGTATATAGATAAATGTACATATATATATTTGATGCAATATACTAAAAGTGTAATATACTATTCTATGTAGCCTACCATATGTTCACAATCTGCTACAGAGATTTTATTTTGTGACATAATAAAAAAACATTAGGTGCTTATGCTACTACTATCTTCTGGTTTTGTTTTGTTTTAATGTTGGTCGCTCAGTCGTGTCCGACTCTTTGTAAACCTTGAACTGTTGCCCGCCAGGCTCCTGTGTCCATGGAATTCTCCAGGCAAGAATACTGGAGTGGGTAGCCATTCCCTTCTCCTAGGGATCTTCCAGATCCAGGTATCAAACCCAGGTCTCCTGAATTGCAGGCAGATTCTTTACTGTCTGAGTCACCAGGGAAGCCCCATGTTTTTAAACTAATGACTTGTTTATTCTTCAAATTCTGAATTTACCTTTTTTCCAGTATTTTAAATCTATACATTAATATTTACCACGAATTGGCTGAAAACTATTGAAACCTTTGTATTGTACCATGTATGTATTTTACTAGGTATTTTTGCTTAACTATCTGCATTAGAAATATCTTTCACCTATCTGTTCAACTCAGTGTGAATGAAATCCTTATATACCTACTTTCAAAGAATGAAAATGAAGTTATTAGGATCAATTCTAAAGTCTATTCAGGAACTAAAAGTCCATGATTTGCTAACTGTGCAACTGACAGTATAAGAACAAAACACAGGAGAAATCTAATAAATTACTGGGAAGTGTACCTAATTTAAAACATCATTAAAGCGATAGCCCTATTTGTCCCACTGGCCATTCTACAGAACATAACCTTAATCTCATTTCTGTCCCTGTCTTTGCCCTTGATTACACACATCCATCCTGGCATAAATTGTAAATCCATGTGGTTTTTAAAGAATAAAACCCAGAAAATTCAGCAAAGTAAAAATATCCCAAAATGTATAATAAACTTTCAGATAAGGAGTCAAATATTTTAATTTGCAATAAGTTATATCTAGCACTATTTTGTAATCAAGATGAAATGATTTAAGAGGGCAAAGGAATTATCCATATAAAACTCAATAATTGAGATTGAGAAACTAAATGGAAAACATTAAACATAGAAATTTTAGAACTTAGAAGTACTGTAATTGAAATTACAATGCTACTGGATGGGGTTTAACAATATACTGGCGGTGGTAGAAGCTGAAGACCAATTATTAAAACTACCCATGCAGAGAGGAAAAAAAATTGAAGAAAATTATTAAGCTTCAGGGACTGTGAACATTATCAAATGATCTAAAATATTTATAATTGTGGTCTCACTGGGGAAGACAATGAGACTGGGGGAAAAGAAATGTTTGAAAAATAAATGGCTGAAAACTTCCCAAATATGAGGGAAAACACCAATTTTAACAAGTATAGCTGATTCCTGATGGCTCAGACCATAATCTGCCTGCAATGTAGGAAATCTAGGTTTGATCTCTGAGTCAGGAAGATACCCTGGAGAAGGGAATGGCTTACCCACTGCAGTATTCTTGCCTTGACAATTCTGCGGACAGAGGAGCCTGGCAGGGTACAGTCCACAGGATTTCGAATAGTCGGACACAACTGAGCAATTAACACTTTCACTTTTTTCACAGCCAATCCAAACCAGGATAAACATAAATAGAATCACATCGAGGCATGTCATACTCAAATTGATGAAAACCAAACATAAAGAAAAAATCTTGAATGCAACCAGAGAAGGGAGAAAAAAAAAAAAAAAAAGAGGAGAGGGAAGACACATCATGTACAAAGAAACAATGATAAGAGTGGCTACCAACTTCTCAGGGAGGTCAGAAGAAACAGAATAACATCTTTAAAGTACTTGGAGGGGGCACGTAGTAACAACCTAAAATTTTATATTCAGTAAAAAATATACTTCAGAAATGAGGGTGAAAAAAGACATTTCCAACTAAACAAAAGCTGAGAAAATAAATACTTGCCATTAGATCTGCACTATACCAAATGCCAAAGGATATCTCTCAGGTCAAAAAGAAAGAATACAAAGTGGATACTCGGATCTAAAGAAAGGAACACAGAGTACCAGAAAAGTGGGAAAACAAAGACTAGGTTTTCTTTCTTAGCACTTAAAAGTTAAATAACTGTTTAATGTAAAATATAGCAGAATAGGGTAAAGCGGGGTTCAAAAAGTACATAGAAGTAAAATGTATAATGAAAAAGTTCAGAGAGTTCCAAAAATCAATGCTTAAGTTTGCCATGTGCCAGTAATTATTTACAAAGATTTAAATTATTTTTACAACTATTTACACAGCATTCAAACTGTATAGGTTATTATAAGTAATCTAGAAATGACTTAAAGTGTGTATTGGGAAGATGCTCCCAGGATATACCCAAATCCTATACCATTTTACATAAGGAACTTGAGCAATTACATATGTTAGTATGGGGGTGGTCGTGGAACCAACCTTCCTTGGATACCAAAGATAACTGTATCTTGTAGTAAGGCCTTACACTGGAAAACTGGAAACAGGAAACTGGCTGGGTGAGGTGGATAATGAGAAAGAGACAGTGGTGTAGGAAGTGTGAGACATGAAATATGAGAAACTTCTGAGAAGATGGAAGTATTCTTATCTAGCTTGCAGTTATATGGAAAGAAATTAGGAAAGCAAATAGTGTCCGGATATGTTAGTGAGTCAGGCATTAATGAGTAAATAAACGAGAAGAACGAAAGGGAGATATCTAGGATGACAAGCTATCAGTTTCCCTTAACCACACTGGCGGATATGGTTAAAGAAGTTTTCAAGCATACTGTGAGTCTTGTTCACAGGACAATCGAGTGGAAAAGATAATAGGAAATGGAATGCAAGAATGTGGAGGTGAACAACTTTCTAGCTCAAGGCTTAGATACAAGGCAAGAACATAAAACTGGTAGTTATACTTAAGTATAGAAAATGTTATCCAAAAGTAGTATCTAAAGCAAGATGGACTAAGGACCAGGGATAGAGTTCCAGTAAACACAAGTAGTCAATACAAAGGAAGAAAAACCCCTTAAAGAATGATAAGTAGCCATGAAGATAGGTGATAAGAAGGGAAAAGGGAGACGGGAATGGTAAACCACTTCAGTTTTCTTGCCTTGAGAACCCCATGAACAGTATAGAAAGGCAAAAAGATGTGACACTTAAAGATAAACTCCCTAGGTCGGTGGGTGCCCAATATACTACTGGAGAAGAGCAGGAAAATAGCTCCAGAAGGAATGAAGAGGCTGAGCCAAAAGGGAAACCACACCCAGCTGTGGATGTGACTGGTGATGGAAGTAAAGTCTGATGCTGTAAACAGCAATATTGCATAAGAACCTGGAATGTTAGGTCCATGAATCAAGACAAATTGGATGTGGTCAAACAGGAAATGGCAAGAACGAACATCGATATTTTAGGAATCAGGGAACTAAAATGGACTGGAATGGGTGAATTTAATTCAGATGACCATTATATCCACTGCTGTGGGCAAGAATCCCTTAGAAGAAATACAGTAGCCATCATAGTCAACAAATGAGTCCGAAATACAGTTCTTGGATGCAATCTCAAAAACGACAAAATATCTGCTCATTTCCAAGGCAAACCATTCAATACCACAGTAATCCAAGTCTATGCCCTGATCAGTAATGCTGAAGAAGCTGAACAGTTCTTTGAAGACCTAAAAGAACTTCTAGACTAACACACAACAAAGATGTCCTTTTCATTATAGGGGACTGGATGCAAAAGAAGAAGTCGAGAAATACCCGGAGTAACAGGCAAATTTGGCCTTGAAGTACAGAATGAAGCAGGGCAATGGCTAATAGAGTTCTGTCAAGAGAAAGCACTGGTCATAGCAAACACCCTCTTCTGGCAACACAAGAGAACACTCTACACATAGACATCACCAGATGCTCAATACTGAAATCAGATTGATTATATTCTTTGCAGCCAAAGATGGAGAAGCTCTACACAGTCAGCAAAAAACAAGACCAGGAGTTGACGGTGGCACAGACCATGAACTCCTTATTGCCAAATTCAGACGTAAACTGAAGAAAGTAGGGAAAACCAGTACACCATTCAAATATGACCTAAATCAAACACCTTTCAATTATACAGTGGAAGTGAGAAATAGATTTAAGGGATTAGATCTGATAGACAGAGTGCCTGAAGAACTATGGACAGAGGTTCATGACATTGTACAAGAGGCAGCGATCAAGACCATGCCCAAGAAAAAGAAATGCAAAAAGGCAAAATGGTTGTCTGAGGAGGCCTTACAAATAGCTGAGAAAAGAAGAGAAGCAAAAGGCAAAAGAGAAAAGGAAAGATATATCCATTTGAATGCAGAGTTCCAAAGAACAGCAAGGAGAGATGAAAAAGCATTCCTCACTGATCAATGCAAAGAAATAAAGGAAAACAATAGAATGGGAAAGTCTAGAGATCTCTTCATGGAGAAGGCAATGGCACCCCACTCCAGTACTCCTGCCTGGAAAATCCCATGGATGGAGGAGCCTGGTAGGCTGCAATCCATGGGGTCACTGAGGGTCGGACACGACTGAGCGACTTCACTTTCACTTTTCACTTTCATGCATTGGAGAAGGAAATGGCAACCCACTCCAGTGTTCTTGCCTGGAGAATCCCAGGGACGGGGGAGCCTGGTGGGCTGCCGTCTATGGGGTCACACAGAGTCGGACACAACTGAAGTGACTTAACAGCAGCAGAGATCTCTTCAAGAAAATTAGAGATACCAAGGGAACATTAACTGGTGGCTTCGCTGGTGGCTCAGACGGTAAGGCATCTGTCTACAATGAGGGAGACTCAGATTCGATCCCTGGGTTAGGAAGATCCTCTGGAGGAGGAAATGGCAACCCACTCCAGTACTCTTGCCTAGAAAATCGCATGAATGGAGGAGCATGATAGGCTACGGTTCATGAGGTCCCACAGAGTTGGACACAACTGAGCACCTTCACTTTAAGGGAACATTTCATGCAAACATTTCTGCCCATACAGAAATGGTATGAACCTAAAAGAAGTACAAGATGTTAAGAAGTAATGGCAAGAATACACAGAAGAACTATACAAAAAAAGATCTTCATGACCCAGATAATCATGATGGGGTGATCACCAACCTAGAGCCAGACATCCTGGAATACGAAGTCAAGTGGGTTTTAGGAAGCATCACTACAAACAAAGCTAGTAGAGGTGATGGAATTCCAGTTGAGCTATTTCAAATCCTGAAAGATGATGCTGTGAAAGCGCTGCACTCAATATGCCAGCAAATTTGCCAGTCCACAGTGGCCACAGGACTGGAAAAGGTCAGTTTTCATTCCCATCTCAAAGTAAGGCAATGCCAAAGAATGTTCAAACTACCACACAATTGCACTCATCTCACACGCTAGGAAAGTAATGCTCAAAATTTTCCAAGCCAAGCTTCAACAGTACATGAACTGTGAACTTTCAGATGTTCAAGGTAGATTTAGAAAAGGCACAGGAACCAGAGATCAAATTGCCAACATCCACTGGATCATTGAAAAAGCAAGAAGAGTTCCAGAAAAACATCTACTTCTGATTTATTGACTATGCCAAAGCCTTTGACTGTGTGGACCACAACAAACTCTGGAAAATTCTGAAAGAGATGGGAATACAAGACCACCTGACCTGTCTCTTGAGAAATCTGTATGCAGGTCAGGAAGCAACAGTTAGATCCAGACATGGAACAACAGACTGGTTCCAAATAGGGAAAGGAGTACATTACTGCTGTATATTGTCACCCTGCTTATTTAACTTATAAGCAGAGTATATCATGAGAAACACTGGGATGGATGAAGCACAAGCTGGAATCAAGATTGCCAGGAGAAATATTAATTACCTCAGATATGCAGATGACACCACCCTTATGGTAGAAAGTGAAAAACTTAAGAGCCTCTTGATGAAACTGAAAGAGGAGAGTGAAAAAGTTGGCTTAAAGCTCAACATTCAGAAAACTAAGATCATGGCATCTGGTCCCATTACCTCATGGCAAATAGGTGGGGAAACAGTGGAAACAGTGACAGACTTAATTCTGGAGGGCTCTAAAATCACTGCAGATGGTGATTACAGCCATGAAATTTTAAAAGACACTTGCTCCTTGGAAGAAAAGTTATGACCAACCTAGACTTCATATTAAAAAGCAGAGACATTACTCTGCCAACAGAAGTCCATCTAGTCAAAGCTATGGTTTTTCCAGTGGTCATGTATGGATGTGAGAGTTGGACTGTAAAGAAAGCTGGGCACCAAAGAATTGATGCTTTTCAACTGTAGTGTTGGAGAAGACTCTTGAGAGTCCCTTGGACTGCAAGGAGATTAAACCAGTCCATTCTAAACAAAATTAGTCCTGAATATTTATTGGAAGGACTGATGCTGAAGCTCCAATACTTTGGCCTCCTGATGCGAAGAACTGACTCTTTTGAAAAGACCTTGATGCTAGGAAAGATTGAGGGTGGGAGGAGAAGGGGATGAGGACAGAGGATGAGATGGTTGGATGGTGTCACTGACTCAATGGACATGAGTTTGAGTAAACTCCGGAGTTGGTGATGGACAGGGAGGCCAGGGGTACTGCAGTCCATGGGGTCCAAAGAGTCGGACATGACTGAGCGACTGAATTGAACTGAAATAGGGAAAGAGTAGCTTCACTGACAGGGGATAAAGGAGTTTTAAAGAATTGACTGATCAGCAGATCAAATACTGGGAGACTTTAAATCAAGACAAGTAGATGAATGTGAAAAGATGAAAAGAAAAGTCTCTAGGTGCCAGAAGTAAAAATGAAACTCAAACTCGTAACAGTAAACAGGACTCACATTCAGCAACCACAGTAGGTATAAATCCCATGTATACATTTTAAAGGCTACAGTTTTAATGCTTACTCCTAAAAGAATGGAAATCACATGATAGCTAGCACTGACATTCTTGCACAAAGCTAAAAGTCAGAAAGAAACTGTCCTTTGATGAAAAAGAACTGGAAAACACTGCTCATTGGCCTTCGGCTAGGACATGGAAACGTGCTGACTCATCTTTGAGTAAAGAAAGAGACAACCTTAAAATTAAACAGAGATGGAGTATGGAATCAAGGGAGAGTTTGGACAAGAGAGGAAAGTATGTGAATCTTTTACCTTTTGCTTTATGTACAATAAAACATTCTAAAGCTTTGTTGTTGTTATTTATCAAAGTTGTTGATACCAGTGTATTACTAAGTGGTACCCGACTCTTTGCAATCCCATAGACTGTAGCCCACCAGATACCTCTGTCCATGGGATTTCCCAGACAAGAACACTAGAGTGGCTTGCCATTTCCTTCTCTAGGGGATCTTCCCCACCCAGGGAATGAACCCACATTTCCTGCATTGGCAAGCAGATTCTTTACCACTGAGCCACTAGTGAAGCCCACTCTAAAGCTTAGTAGATTAAAAATAGCCATTTAATTTTAGCTCAAAACTCTGTGCATCAACTGAGTATTAAAGTTTAAGCCAAAATTATAAGAAAAGTTACCCATAAGACTATACATTAAAAAAAGTTACCAGCAATGTATACATATGTCTGAGTTCCTTCCCTGTTCATCTGAAACTACCACAATGTTGTTAATCAGCTATAAAGAAAGTTTGTTTTTTTAAGTTACCAGCAAATCCTTATTGGGCTTGCTCATATATCAATTGGTATTCTCAGTTGGTACACGGATGATGGCCTCACTGACATACCTGTCAGCAGGGAGGCTGCAACCTGGGGTAACAGGGGTCATGTATATATCTCATCACGCTGAAAGGTAATCCAGGTTTTCATACATAGAAGGAGAAAAGAGGCTCCGAAAAGCAGCAAAAGTAGAATCTACAAGACCTCTGGAGGTCTTGGTTCAGGATTTGCACAATAGTTCTTAGCCATATTCAGCTGGTCAAAGCAAGTAATAAGACAAGCCCAGATTCAAGGGGTGAGACAAAATGCCCTACATCTCACCATGGAAAGAGATGCAAAAAATTGTGGCCATTTTTGCAATTTATTACAGCATGTTTAATAAAGAAAAGATACAGAAAAGAGGTAGCTTAACAGTGGAGGCAAAGAGTCGCATTGGAACATAAAATAAGAATGATAGAACATTCTTATTCTTATAAGAATTCTCATTCTTATTCCCAAAGAACAACCATAAGTTAGGTACCAAATAACAACCAGAGAAACTTGGAAGTTGAGACCTGATGAGGATTTCTTTAGAGGAAACCAAGGGCTTTGGAAATGGCATATCATCTGCCCTTACTACTGAAACAATCATCATGAGAAACCCTAAATGGGATTGTTTAAATTGCCATTTAAAAATAAAACCTGTCTTCATTCAGCTATGTTAACATAACTCAAGGACTTCACAAAATACTACCAAAGTAGACTGCATGACTTATTAATATTAGCCTACTTGGAAATAGCTTAGCATTATTTTGTATGAATAAAATTTCAGTGATATTTCTATTAATTTGAGTTGGTAGCACTTTAGAAAAGACAGGTACAAGTAAGTTTACCAGGTTCACTGGAAAAGCATGTATTTCAATGTCATCTTCTGTTTAATTTCAGTTATACCAACACATTTAAAATTGATTACCGCTTCAGTTCAGTTCAGTCGCTCAGTCGTGTCCAACTCTTTGCGACCCCATGAATCGCAGCATGCCAGGCCTCCCTGTCCATCACCAACTTCCGGAGTTCACCCAAACTTGTGTGCATCAAGTCAGTGATGCCATACAGCCATCTCATCCTCTGTCATACCCTTCTCCTTCTGCCCCCAATCCCTCCCAGCATCAGGGTCTTTTCCAATGAGTCAACTCTTCACATGAGGTGGCCAAAGTATTGGAGTTTCAGCCTCAGCATCAGTCTTTCCCAACACCCAGGACTGGTCTCCTTTAGGATGGACAGGTTGGATCTCCATGCAGTCCAAGGGACTCTCAAGAGTCTTCTCCAACACCACAGTTCAAAAGCATCAATTCTTTGGCGCTCAGCTTTCTTCACAGTCCAACTCTCATCCATACATGACCACTGGAAAAACCACAACCTTGACCAGACGGACCTTTGTTGGCAAAGTAATGTCTCTGCTTTTTAATATGCTATCCAAGTTGGTCATAACTTTCCTTCCAAGGAGTAAGCGTCTTTTAATTTCATGGCTGCAATCACCATCTGCAGTGATTCTAGAGCCCCCAAAAATAAAGTCTGACACTGTTTCCACTGTTTCCCCATCTATTTCCCATGAAGTGATGGGACCAGATGCCATGATCTTCGTTTTCTGAATGTTGAGCTTTAAGCCAACTTTTTCACTGTCCACTTTCACTTTCATCAAGAGGCTTTTTAGTTCCTCTTCATTTTCTGCCATAAGGGTGGTATCATCTGCATATCTGAGGTTATTGATATTTCTCCCGGCAATCTTCATTCCAGCTTGTGCTTCTTCCAGCCCAGCATTTCTTATTATGTACTCTACATATAAGTTAAATAAGCAGGGTGACAATATACAGCCTTGACGAACTCCTTTTCCTATGTGGAACCAGTCTGTTGTTCCATGTCCAGTTCGAACTGTTGCTTCCTGACTTGCACATAGGTTTCTCAAGAGACAGGCAGGTGGTCTGGTATTCCCATCTCTTTCAGAATTTTCCACAGTTTATTGTGATTATCGCTTACTCACTTTCAAAAATACTAATTTAATTCTAAGAGCTAATTATGTTATCTTTATTTCATGTATCTCAGTGAAATACAGTTGTAATATAATACAGTGGGGTTAAGAATATAGACAACCCAAACTACCCAAGTTAGCAGTTTATCCACCAGTAAACTATGTGCTTAAGACATATGACTTCATTTCTCTGTACCGCAGTTTTCCTCAAACAAAAAAGTGGAATAGGCTGTATTTTTTTAGGTTACAATTACTTTTAACCTAGTTAATACATGTAAAGTGCTCAGTACAAAGCCTGATATATACTAATCATAACAATACAAATGTTAACTATAATTATTAGAGTTTTTCTCCTGTTATACAGAAAAAGCCCAGGAGTGGAGCTTTAATCCTAATCTCACCACTTGTTACATCTTTGAGCAATTTGATTTCTCTGTGACTCATTCATTTCCTCACCTATAAAATGGCATCACTAACTCAATGGACATGAGTTTGAACAAACTCCAGGAGACTGTGAAAGGCAGGGAAGCCTGGCATGCTGCAGTCCATGGGGTTGCAGAGTCAGACATGACTGAGCAACTGAACAACAAAAAGGTCTCTTTCAGTTTAAGAATTTCTCATTATGATAAAACGCATTAAGAAAATTCACATTCTCTCTTCTCATTAAATTAGGAGGTCATATCATTTCTCTCACCTGCTCATTCTGAAATTCTTTCTCTCCTATATGTGCTCAGTCACTCAGTCATGTCCAACTCTTTGTGACCTGTTAACTTCTCACTTATTTTCATTCATTTTAATACTTACTAATTTTTCTAGTACTTTGGCCACCTCATGCGAAGAGTTGACTCATTGGAAAAGACTCTGATGCTGGGAGGGATTGGGGGCAGGAGGAGAAGGGGACAACAGAGGATGAGATGGCTGGATGGCATCACCGACTCGATGGACATGAGTTTGAGTGAACTCCGGGAGTTGGTGATGGACAGGGAGGCATGGCGTGCTGCAATTCATGGGGTCGCAAAGAGTCGGACACTACTGAGCGACTGAACTGAACTGAACTGAACTGAATTTTTCTTCAGATTCACCAGTCTCTTGTTTTTCTTACTCACCTCTGGTGACATTTTCCTAGGAGACTGACAGAACTGTTTTTTTATTTGCCTCTACTCAGTCATACCATTTCCTATAATCTCAACACAGCCATGGTCTGCCACCCTGTGATAGAATAATAACACCAACAACACAACATTTTTATAGTATTTTTACATTCATTCTCCCATTTAAATCTCAAAACCATCACCCTGTAAAAAAGGTGATCAGGCTCAGAGACAGAATGTGATCTGACCTATAATCTACAGAACCAGGACATAAACTTAGGATAAATGCCTTAGAATATTATTTTTTGTTATTCCTCATTGTTTCCTTGTCTTACTAGAAGGAACATGAAATTAGCTATCAAGAGAACCTAATTTTGAGAATCAACTCTGATACTTAACTGTATGACCTTGTATAGGATATATCACAGTTCTGAATCTGTTTCCCCATTTATAATTCTGGGATAACAAAATATTTTGTAAGAATAAAGAAACAACAAAATGATTTAAAAAACCTAAGAGGCTGCACTTGTTTCAAACATCTTATTCATGCCAAAACCTGTCTACCTCTAATTCACTGCATAACTAAATTTTCTCCCTTTGGCCTATGTAGCATAGAACTATATCAACTTTTTACTCACTGTTCTGAAGCCCGTAGTTCTCAGAATCTTCTGACCCTTTTGATTCATAAAAGATATTTTCTACGTTTGGAAAGATCAATTCCATTGAACAGAGGAAATACGGTCATTCAAAAATTGTAGAGCATCAAGTACATGCTAGGAACTATGAACCAGAAAATAACATATATAGAGAAAAAAAGAAACCTGCTAAAATGAGAGATTATTAAAAGAAGTCCGATGAATTTTTCACTCATCTACTAGAAGAGAAGAGACCTCCTTCTCCTCTTTCTTTCTCCTCTAATTCTAACTCCCTCTCTCCTCTGTTGGATAAAGGAAGAGAGCAAAAAAAAATGAGAAAAAGTTGGGTTCAGTTTCAAAGGCTAGGGAGAAAGGGGTAAGATACAGTATCTAAAAGACTACAGCACTCCTAATACCTCCAGATAACCTACATAAAGCATCAGTAACTAAGAAACAGGGGATGAAAGAGAACAAAATTAATAAGCATGTACAACTTGTCAGTTATTGTGAGAGGTTCATATACACTCAATATCACATTTATTATGTACACAGTCTTGAGAGGTAGGCAATTCTTTCACTCAACAAATATTTACTGGGTACTATGTGCTAGGCACTGTTTGGCATACTCAGAATACATCAGTAACCAAAACTAAGAGGTGAAGATCTCTGCCCTGGTGAAGCTTATTTTAACAAAAGAGGTAGATAATAAAGAATGAATTCAATATGTAAATTAAGAAATGTGTTAAATGGCAAAAAAAACCCTATAGAAAAAACAAACCAGGTAAGGGGGATTAGAGGTATATAGCGGAGGAGTGTATGTAAAAAGAGATAAGGATGTGATTTTAATTACAGTGGTTTGAGATGGTGACATTTAAAGAAGTTGTTTGTGTGGTTCCTGGGAGCCACTGAAGAGTTCTAAACAGTGAAGTGAAATATTTTACTTACTTTTTGAAGGGATCACTCAGCTATGTTAAGAGAAGACTGTTAGAGGGAATGTAAGAGGGCAACGGAGTTAAATTACAAAGTTACTGCAGTAACCCAGATGAGAAATAACAGTGGTTTGGACCAAGATGGAAGAAGCTTTAGGCAGTGAGAAACTGACATATTTGGAATAAACCTTCATATTTTGAAAGTAGGGCTTGACAAGATTTTGATTACAATTGGTCATGGGAGTAAGAAAGAAGAATCAAGGGCGACTGCAATTGGGAAAACGCAGTAAACATTTATTGAACTGAAAAATACTGCAGAAAGAGCAAGTTTTGAGCAGGTAATGAGTAATTTGGTTTCAGACATATTAATTATAAGATGTTAATTAGACATCCCAATAGTGATGCTAAGTAGAGGATATGTATACAGAATATATGAGTCTGGAATTCAAGAGAGGGATCTTAAATGGGGATACACAGCTAACTCTCAAACAACACAAGGCTTTTGGCCACCTAACCCTCCATACAGTGGAAAATCCAAGTATAACTTATAATTTACCCTCCTTATCTGAGGTTCCTCTATATCCAAGGCTCTGTATCTTCAGATTTAACCAACCATGGCTTGTGTAGTACTTACAATATTTACTACTGAAAAAAAATCTGAGTATAAGTGGACCCACACAGTTCACAAATCTATGTTTTTCAAGGGCCAACTGTATATAAGTTTAAGAATTTTCAGGATACAGTTGGTATTTAGAGCCATTGTCCTCAAGGTAGTAAGTACAGATACAGAAGAGAACCCAAAACAAATGCTCCAATATTTAAGAGACTGGGAAAAGGAGGAAAACAAGTGACAAAGAAAGAAAGATTTTTAAAAACTATAATTTCCTATAAGCCAAGTGCAGAAGGAGAAGGTATATGTAAGAAGGAATAGATAGTTGTATCAAATACTGCTGCTAAATCAAGGGAGATGAGTATTAAGAAATTAACTTAAGATTTAGCAAAACGAAGGTCATTTAAAATATTGGCAAAAGTAGTTTCAATGCAATTGTAACAGCAAAAGTTTAATTGTACTAGATTTAAGGGGAAATAGGAAAAAGGGAATTGGACAGTGTGAACATAGAGAACTCTTTCAAGGAGTCTGTTGTAAATGGGGAGCGAGTTTAAGTGCTACCTGGTAAGTAAGCAGAGCAAAAAACAAAACAGCAAAGAAATATGGTTTGAAGACAGAAAAGAGCAGTCGATTTTGTCTTCTTATGGCAGTGATGCAGTACTGAGAAAACTTTATGACATAATGAGTGGAGAAATGATGTCCTTAATTAGGCATCAAGAGATAGAATCTAAAACACAATGGAGAGAACTTGGCTTTAGAACAGCAGAAAGTAATAGGTGAGAATACAGACCATAGGGATTGGAGATATTCGTAGCAGGTAAATGTGGTAAAAAGGAGTCTATGTAAGTTCTCTTCTGACTGCTACAATTTTTTCAGTGAGGCAAGAAGCAAAATCATCAGCGGAGGACAAAACCAGGGATGAGATACTATTGGAAGGTATGATGAGAGAAAACATGAAATCAGTCATTAAGAGAAGAGAAAAGTAAATGATCTAGGAAAATATGGTAATATTAAGGATTAATTTCATGTCTGTGATGAATTTAGAGTAAAACTAGTCAGCATGATTTTGCAGTTTCCTCTAGACACATACAGCTCCACAGATATAAACTAAATTTGAAAGACTGGATTTAACCTGGGTTATAGTTTTTTAAGTGAATATGACCACGTTAAAGTGAGATAATTAAGTTACAGGTTTATGTCACCTGTTTATGAAAGGAGTTGTGAATGCATGCTACAGATAATGAAGGACCATGAAATTTACATTGGATAAAAGAGGAAGTGACAGCTCAAGGAACAGAGGGACAAATTAAAACATGGTAGAGGCAATAAATCAATTATCTCTATTTTGTAAAAAAGACTTAAGTTGTCCAAAGCACGCATCATTTCAGTTACATAATAAGAACAGAAAATGAACTCAGATGTGCTTCATTCCAGTCACTCCTTCCATGATACCAACAGCACCAAGCTGTCTTATAAATTTGATTTTCATTGGCATGCCACCCTCTGCCAAGTTGCACCTAGGCATATTACAAGTTACACAATTTTTTCCCAGGCCTCTTTCACCTCCTCCTTCTTCTAAGAACCCTTCTGTGTCCAAACTCACAAATAAGTCATGCCCTCCCTCAATTTATACAAAATTGCCTCCATTTTTCCCTTCTAATAGATCCCCTTCATAAAAATCTGAACCACTTAAGAATCGCTCTGAATGTAAAATATCTATAAAGGACTAAATAAACTCTCGTCACAGGTATTCTCATTCTAACAGGGAGTCTGGTTAACCCTCTTTACGCCCCAATGTCAATCATATTAGGTAAAATAATTCAGCTGCATAAGAACTTTTTATTGACTTTTATTATTTCTAGCACTGTCTCCCTTAACTATATCCTTTATAAAATCCCACAATACAGAATTTTACCTTCTCTCAGAGTGAAAAAGTGATAATATTATAAGCCACAAATCAGACCCAAACTTGTATTAAAGATATTTTATATTTAGAAATGTAAATTGAACATTATAGTAAGTCTAGAACTACCTGGCAAAGCAAGAACTAAATGTAGCCAGATCGAGGGCTCTTCTGTTATTATGAGTAAATGGCTAAAAAGACAAAGATCTTATTTATAATTTAGTCAGGACTATTATTTTCAAAGAAACCATAAAGTCAGGACAACAAGAAGGCTTCAATCCTGGATATATACCAAAATATCATCACTGATGATCTTGGAAGGCAGAAGGCAGAATTCTACTACAAATGCTATATGTCTCTGCAGTTATGTTCAGTTAGCACGGCTAATCAGTTTTATTAAAATTTGCAATTATTCAGTCTACCTTTCGTCAAAAGGATAATCATCTCTACTTGTTCCTATGTAACACAGTACTTTTACTGGAGTAAACATCTCTGCCCCACTGACTTTGGCTTTGGCCAATGGCATATAAACAAACATCCAAGCAGATTTAAGAGCCAGAACATACTTCTGCCAAATCTCTTTCTTTTTTTCCCCCTGTTATAAGAACAGAGTGGCCCAAATAGGAGTTGCTCCCCAGCCTGGATCTCAGAAATCTCAGAAGATACATGGAGCAAGAGCAGAGCCACTGCCAAGCTTCAGGTAACATGCAGCAAGAGTGAAAAATAAACCTTTGCTGTTATAAGCCAGTGAAATATTGGGGTCTTTTGTTACACAATATAATTCAGCAAAAGTTAATACAGCAGGTATTATTTTTAAAATCTGAAAAAATAGATTCCACTGCTTCAATCTTTAAGGAAAGTAGGTATGTAATAAATATTCAACAACAACTAGAGGTAAAAAAATGAAGCAAGTGTGATGATAGTTTTAAGACATCAGAAAACTTAAGAAGTAACAAGAACTACATACAATGAAATTCCAGGAAGAGAAGAGCCCTCTTTAGGATAGGTGACAATCATATGCTATTTCTTTACTAAGATCATTTAATGATTCTGGATATAGACTGAGAACTGAGATTGGCCCAGGCAAGAGGACAGGTGAAAAGAGTAAGCAGCAGACCTTTTAAGCAGATGGACTTAACCAGAAAGCTCCAAATATAAGGCCAAAAAAAGGACAACTGCCGAGTTGTACAGTAATTCTCCCAGGAGGCTGGGTGAAGGACACTGAATTGCAGAGATAAATTTCCCTTAGTTTCATGGTAGTTGGGAGAAAACCTGCTAGAAAAAGGAGACTCACATAAGCAAACACGTGGCAGGTCTCCAACACTGCCTGAATCTGAAGCAGTGTGAAGCAAGAGATCAAAGGGCCAATCTCAAAACCACCAAAGAACAGAACTGAAACTTCTGTAGTCTTTCAGGACTGTGGAGAAGAAGCCTGACAGTCTCTCAGTCAAAAATCTAGTAGCGCAATGATAACAAATGAGAAATGATTAAATCTTACTAAAATATTACTAGAACTACAATCAAGACTGACCCTAATTAAACCCAGCTCAATTCTTAATTAAATTGAAATGTCAATACCTCACTCAACTGGCCTAACAGTTGGAAAAAGGTATATATTCTCTTCAAATTTATAGAATCAAAATATAATATTCAGTGTATAATAAAAAAAATTTGAACTGCTATTAAAATAACCATCCTTTTCATCTCTATTTTCATTGTTTATTTTTTTCCTTCCTTAACAACTTATGTGAGGAGACAAGAAAATATGGCCTATAATCAAGACAAAAACAAGAAAATAGAAGCAAGGTCACAGATGCAGATAGTGAAATAAGCAGACAAAGACTTTAAAACAGCAATTGTCAATATTTTCATGAAAGAAAAGAATCTTTAGAAGTTTATGAAAGAATGGAGATAGTTGATAAAAATGGGAATCTATTTTAAAAGACTATTTTAAAAACAGGACTTTACTTTTTTTTAATTCCTAGAACTGAGAAAATAAGATATTTGAAGTAATTTCAGTATTAGGCTGGACACATCGAGAGAGAATAAACTTAAGAAACAAGTCGATGGAAAACACCCACTAACCCACAGAGAGAAAAGAGTAAAGAGAAGCACAAGAGATATATAGTATACAACCAAAACATCTAACATGGTTGAGGAGAGAGGAGAGAGAATAGAGTAAAAGTAACAAAGATATAAGGGCTTCCCAGGTGGCTCAGGGGTGAAAGAATCTGACTGCCAAATGCAGGAGCCACAGGAGACTCGAGTTCAATCCCTGAGTCAGGAAGATCCCCTGGAGTAGGAAATGGCAACCCACTCCAGTATACTTGCTTGGAAAATTCCATGAACAGGGGAGCCTGGCAGGCCACAGTCCATGGGGTCACGAAGAATAGGACACGAGTGAGCACAGCACAGCAACAAAGATACAAAAGCCAAGTTTTTCCAAAATTATTTTAAAAAATCAACCCAAAAAGAACAACAAAAATAAACCCAGCAAATCCCAAACGGGATAAATGCAAATAAAATCATGCTTAGATACCACATAGTCAAACCATTAGAAACTAAAAGCATAAAGAAATTCTAAAAGCAGCAAAGAAACACACATTACCTTTAAACAAGCAACAATAAGTCTGACAGCTGACTTTTCAAAGGAAATTATGGCAGCCAGGTAAGGAATGATATGTTGGTACTGGAGAAAGAATAAAAGACACAAACCTAGAATTCTCTTAACAGAAAAATTTTCCTTTAAAAACATGAAATGAAGATGTCTGCAGACAAACTACAGCTAAGAAAATCTACCTCCAGCAGATGAGCAATATAAGAAATATTAAAGGAATGACATCAAGCTACAGGAAAATTATCCTGGATGATAGCAAAGAACAGCAAAAAAGAATGAAGAGCACTAGACAGAGTATATAGGTAAATAAAAAAGATATTGTTTGAAAAAATTATGTCTATGTGTTTTATAACACATGTTGATGAAAACACCACAAAAGACAGACAGGAGTAAATGAAACTTAACTGCCTTAAGTTTTTCACTGTTTGGGAAGTAGCAAGAGTATTGATTTAAGATACACTAATCAATGATATCCATTAAAATCTCTAGGGTAACTAAAAAGTACATAATTATAGATGAATGCGTAACAAAAGTTAATTAGGAAAAAAAATGAAACTTACAAAAGTTGACAAATCAAAAATGCAAGAAAGGAATAATTTAAAAATTACAAGGAGCAGATGGGGCAGAAAGAAAGAGCTAGTGAGATGACAGAATTCTACCCAACTACATTAGTATTCACATTAAATGTAAATAAACATTCTAATTAAAACACAAAGATTGTCAAGCTAGATCAAATAAACATGACCCAATAATATGCTATTTCCAAAAGATAATACCTTAAACATAAGAATATAGATAGGTTGAAATAAAAGTAAAAATAAACCATAGAAATACAGATGAAAAGAAAGAGCAATCAATATTAACAGAAATTCTAAAGCAGACTTCAAGGCAAGAAACACTAATAGAGATAGAAGAGGACATTTTATAATTATATAATGGTTCAACTGAAAATTATAACAATCCTAAATTTTTATAACCTAACAAGAGCTCCGGAAAACATAAAAGAAAAGTTGAAAGAGCTGAAAGGAAATATCTAGTCACAGTAGTAATTTTAAGATTCTTCTGTCATACCTGACAAAAAAGAAAGAAAAGCATTAAAAATCATTAAAAGATTTGATCAACATGATTAACCACTTGATACTGTTGACACATAGGACTAAGATCAACAAACTGTATATAAACACTCTTTTCTAGCACAGATGAAATGCACCAATCTAACACTAACTCCTTCAGAGAATTAGACAGACAGAGACTTCCCAATACTTTTTACGAGGCCAGCAAACCTTGATAACAATACCTAACAAAAATTTCCCAAGAAAGAAAGATTACAGGCTAATGAATAGAAATAAAAATCCTAAACAAAATATTAACAAATTGAATCCAGTGATACAATACACTGTGACCAAATGGGATTTATCCAAGGAGTGCAGGGTTAATTTAACATCGAAATCAGTGTAATTCACCATATTACAGAATTAAGAACATGAATCATATGATTTATCTCAGTAAAAGCAGAAAACCATTTCATAAAATTTAACTATTAATAATTAATTATATTTAAAGTAAACATAAGTATATTTAAATAAAAGTTGAAAAGAAAGCAAAATCGCTCAGTCGTGTCCAATCCTTAGTGACCCCCACGGACTGTGGCTCACCAGGCTCTGTCCATGGAATTCTCCAGGCAAGAATAATGGAGTGGGTTGTCATTCCCTTCTCCAGGGGACTTTTCCAACCCAGGGATCGAACCCAGGTCTCCCACATGCAGGCAGATTCTTTACCATCTGAGCCACCAGGGAAGCCTAAATAAATGTTAGCCATTACTAATTTAGAAAACCTTCAGAAAACTAGGAATAGATAGTAACTTCTTTAATCTGATAAAGGGTACCTACAAAAACCTATACTAACATAATAATGATGAAAAAGTGAACATCCATCATCACACACCAAGTTCAGGAATAAAACAATCACTATTTCCACTAAACATTGTTCTGAAAGTTTTTTTTTTTTTTTTTTTGAAAGTTTTGATTATTGCAATTAAGAAAAAGGAAAAAAGTGTAAAGACAAGAAAGGAGTAAGTAATAGTATTATTGTCCTCAGATGATATAGTTGTAAACAGGAAATAGAATAGAATCTGCAAACTGTTAAATATTAAAAATAAGCTAATGTATTTGCCATTTGCAGCAACATGGATGGACTTGGAGGACATTATGTTAAGTGAAATAAGTCAGACACGGAAAGACAAACACTGTCTGATGTTACTTATGGAACAGGAAAGAACACATCTGACTCCATACTGGATCTGTTTCTTTTATCCTTTTATTCTAATGCTTTTGCTACAATAAATTAAAGATTGTTGCCTGTAGCCTGAAATATACAGGACAGTCAGTTCTCAACTCTCTGACCTTCAGCACTTTTCCATTCATACAGATACAAAAAGTTGCAGAACAGAGAATAACATCTGTCTTGCTGGTCACAAACACTGTGACCAGACCTAGTGGACACCTGCGAGAACAAAGGATTCCAGCACAAAGAAGTTTGCACAACCAACCACACCCTCTCCTCTTTTTACTATAAAAGAAGTCTGAATTCTCACTCAGGCAACATGGTTCTTTGGGGGACTAGTCCACCATCTTTGTCTGCAGGCTTTCTAAATGAATTCTATTCCTTGCCCAACAACTCATCTCTTGAATTATTGGCCTGCTGTGTGGCAAGTAGTATGAGCTTGGACTCAGTAACACTTATATGTGGAATTCAAAACACAACAAATTTGATTGGAAGGTAAACTGATATAGTCACTGTGGAGAACAGTACGGAGACTCTTTAAAAAACTAAAAATAGGACTACTATATGACCCAGCAATCCCAGTCCTGGGTATATACCTGGAAAAAAACATAACTCAAAAAGACAAATGAACCCTAGTGTTCACTGCAGCACTATTTACAATAGTCAGGACATGGAAACAACGTAAATGTCCCTCAACAGAAGAATGGATATAGAAGATGTGTTACATATATACAATGGGATATTATTGAGCCATGAAGAAAAATGAAATTGTTCCATTTGTAGAAACGTGGATGGACCTAGAGTGAAGTAAGTCAGAAAAACAGTGTATAATATTGTTTATATGTAGACTCAGGAAAATGGTACAGATGAACTTATCTGCAAAGCAGAAATAAAGACACAGATGTACAGAACAGATTGATACCGGGTGGCAAGGGCAGGTGTAGTGGGATAAACTAAGAGATTTTATACACTACTATTTTGGGGGGCTCCAAAATCCCTGCAGATGGTGATTGCAGCCATGAAATTAAAAGATGCCTACTCCTTGGAAGGAAAGTTATGACCCACCCAGATAGCACATTGAAAAGCAGAGACATTACTTTGCCAACAAAAGTCCGTCTAGTCAAGGCTATGGTTTTTCCAGTAGTCATGTATGGATGTGAGAGTTGGACTGTGAAGAAAGCTGAGGGCCGAAGAATTGATGCTTTTGAACTGTGGTGTTGGAGAAGACTCTTGAGAGTCCCTTGGACTGCAAGGTGATCCAACCAGTCCATTGTAAAGGAGATGAATCCTGGGTATTCTTTGGAAGGAGTGATGCTAAAGCTGAAACTGCAGTACTTTGGCCACATCATGCAAAGAGTTGACTCACTAGAAAAGACTCTGATGCTGGGAGGGACTGGGGGCAGGAGGAGAAGGGACGACAGAGGATGAGATGGCTGGATGGCATCACCGACTCTATGGATGTGAGTCTGAGTGAACTCTGGGAGTTGGTGATGGACAGGGAGGCCTGGCGTGCTGCAATTCATGGGGTCGCAAAGAGTCGGACACGACTGAGCGACTGAACTGAAATATGTATAAAACAGATAACTAACGAGAATCTACTGATTGGCAAGGGAACCCATCCCAATGCTCTGTGGTGACCTAAATGGGAAAGAAAGCCAAAAAAGAGAGGATATATAAGAATGCTCAAACTACCACACAATTGCACTCATCTCACACACTAGGAAAGTAATGCTCAAAATTCTCCAAAGCCAGGCTTCAGCACTACGTGAACCATGAACTTGCAGATGTTCAAGCTGGTTTTAGAAAAGGCAGAGGAACCAGAGATCAAATTGCCAACATCTGCTGGATCATCGAAAAAGCAAGAGAGTTCCAGGAAAACATCTATTTCTGCTTTATTGACTATGCCAAAGCCTTTGACTGTGTGGATCACAAGAAACTGTGGAAAATTCTGAAAGAGATGGGAATACCAGACCACCTGACCTGCCTCTTGAGAAACCTATATGCAGGTCAGGAAACAACAGTTAGAACTGGACATGGAACAACAGACTGGTTCCAAATAGAAAAAGGAGTTCGTCAAGGCTGAATATTGTCACCCTGCTTATTTAACTTCTATGCAGAGTACATCATGAGAAACGCTGGGCTGCAAGAAGCACAAGCTGGAATCAAGATTGCCGGGAGAAATCTCAATAACCTCAGATATGCAGATGACACCACCCTTATGGCAGAAAATGAAGAGGAACTAAAAAGCCTCTTGATGAAAGTGAAAGAGTAGAGTGAAAAAGTTGGCTTAAAGCTCAACATTCAGAAAACGAAGATCATGGCATCTGGTCCCACCACTTCATGGGAAATACATGGGGAAACAGTGGAAATAGTTGGCTGACTTTATTTTCTTGGGCTCCAAAATCACTGCAGATGGTGATTGCAGCCATGAAATTAAAAGACGCTTACTCTTTGGAAGGAAACTTATGACCAACCTAGATAGCATATTCAAAAGCAGAGACATTATTTTGCAAACAAAGGTCTGTCTAGTCAAGGCTATGGTTTTTCCTGTGGTCATGTATGGATGTGAGAGTTGGACTGTGAAGAAAGCTGAGGGCTGAAGAAATTGATGCTTTTGAACTGTGGTGTTGGAGAAGACTCCTGAGAGTCCCTTGGACTGCAAGGAGATATAACCAGTCCATTCTAAAGGAGATCAGCCCTGGGTGTTCTTTGGAAGGAATGATGCTAAAGCTGAAACTCCAATACTTTGGCCACCTCATGCGAAGAGTTGACTCATTGGAAAAGACTCTGATGCTGGGAGGGATTGGGGGCAGGAGGAGAAGGGGACGACAGAGGATGAGATGGCTGGATGTCATCACCAACTCAATGGACATGAGTTTGAATGAACTCCCGGAGTTGGTGATGGACAGGGAGGCCTGGCGTGCTGCAATTCATGGGGTCACAAAGCGTCAGACATGACTGAGTGACTGAACTGAACAGATGTCTATGTATTGTTGAGTCACTTTGCCATACAGCAGAAACTAACACAACATTAAAAAGCAACTATACTCCAATAAAAATTAATTATAAAAAAACTAGTGAATAAAATAAAACAAACAAAAACAACAGACTCACGGATATAGAGAACCAACTAGTGGTTCCTGGGCGGGGTCGTGGGCGGAGGCATAAGTGAGCAGGAGAGAAAGGGTTATTATGTGATCACATGTGTGTCTAAAACTTCTGAAAACTACAAAGTGCTACAGAATTTAAAGAACCTTTCATTCAATTAAAAAATTAAATTTTAAAAAAATTTAATGAATAAAAAATAGAAAGCAAAATAAATAATTTAGCAAGGCTGCTGTTTAAAAGACCAACATACAAAAATCAATAGTACTTCTATGAATATAAAACAACTGGAAAATGAAATTTAAATAAACAATACTATCCACAACAATATTTTTAAACATTACTCTTTAGTTCCTCCTCACTTTTTGGCATTACAATGGTATCATCTGCATATCTGAGGTTGTTGATATTTCTTCTGGCAACCTTGATTCCAGCTTGAGATTCCTCAGGTCAAGCTGTACATATATTTACATGATGTATGCATCATATAAGTTAAGAAAGCAGGATAACAATATACAGTCTTGACATACTCCTTTCCCAATTTTGAACCAGTCAGTGTTCCATGTCCAGTACTAACTGTTGCTTCACCTGCATACATGTTTTGCAAGAGGCAGGTAAGGTGGTCTGCAATTCCCATCTCTAAGAATTTTCCACAGTTTGTTGTGATCCACACAAAGGTTTTAGTGAAGTCAGTGAAGCACATGTTTCCTGGAATTCCCTTGCTTTCTCCATCATCCAACAGATACTGGCAATTTGATTTCTAGTTTCTCTGCCTTTTCTATATCCATCTTGTGCATCTGGACGTTCTCAGTTCATGTACTACTGAAGCCTAGCTTGAAGGATTTTCAGCATTACTTTGCTAGCATGTGAAATGAGCACAATTGTACAGTAGTTGGAACACTGCCTTTCTTTGGGATTGGAATGAAAAACTGACCTTTTCCAGTCCTGTGGCCATTGATGAGTTTTCCAAATTAGTTGCCATATGGAATGCATCATCTTTCACAGCATTATCTTTTAGGATTTGAAATGGCTCAGCTGGAATTCCATCACTTCCACTAACTTTGTTCGTAGTAATGCTTCCTAAGGCCCAGTTGACTTCACATCACAGGATGTCTGGCTTAGGTGAGTGACCACACCATCGTGGTTATCCGGGTCAATAAGACCTTTTTTGTATAGTTCTGTATATTCTTGCCACCTCTTCTTAATCTCTTCTGCTTTTGTTAGGTCCTTGCTGTTTCTGTCCTTTATTGTGCCCATCTTTGCATGAAATGTTCCCTTGGTATCTCTAATTTTCTTAAAGAGATCTCTAGTCTTTCCCATTCTATTGTTTTCCTCTATTTCTTTGCATTGTTCACTTAAGAAGGCTTTCTTCTCTCTCCTTGATAGTCTCTGGGTTTCCCTGATAGCTCAGTTGGTAAAGAACCCACCTGCAATGCAGGAGACCCTGGTTTGATTCCTGGATCAGGAAGATCTGCTGGAGAAGGGATAGGCTACCCACTCCAGTATTGTTGGGCTTCCCTTGTGGCTCAGCTGGTCAAGAATCCACCTACAATGCAGAAGACCTGGGTTCAATCCCTGAGTTGCAAAGATCCCCTGGAGAAGGAAAAGGCTACCCACTCCAGTAATCTGGCCTGGAGAATCATGGACTGTATAGTCCCTGGGGTTGCAAAGAGTCGGACACAACTGAGCAATTTTCACTCACTTCACTTATATTCTCTGGAACTTCGCGTTCTATCAGGTATATTTTTCCCTTTCTCCTTTGCTTTCTGCTTCTCTTTTTTTTCCCTCAGCTATTTGTAAGACCTCCTCAGACAACCACTTTGCCTTCTTGCATTTCTTTTTCTTTAGGATGGGTTTAATCACCCCTCCTGTACAGCATTACAATCCTCCACCTACAGTTCTTCAAACACTCAGTCTACCAGATCGAACCCCTTGAATTGATTCGTCACCACTAACGTACAACCATAAGGGATTTGATTCAGGTCATACCTGAATGGCCTAGTGGTTTCCCCTACTTTCTTCAATTTAAGTCTGAATTTGGCAATAAGGAGTTCATGATCTGAGCCACAGCCAGCTCCAGGTCTTGTTTTTGCTGACTGTATAGAGCTTCTCCATCTTCGGCTGTAGAGAATATAATCAATCTGATTTCAGTATCGACCATCTGGTGACATCCATGTGCAGCGTCATCTCTTGCATTGTTGTAACAGGGTGTTTGCTATGACCAGTGTGTTCTCTTGGCAAAACTCTGTTAGCCTTTGACTGAGTGAGTGTTAGTTGCATCAGTCATGTCTGACTTTTGCGACCCCATGGACTGTAGCCCACCAGGCTTCTCTGTCCATGGAATTCTCCAGGCCGTAATACTGGAGTGGGTAGCCTTTCCCTTCTCCAGGGGATCTTTCCAACCCAGGGATCAAACCCAGGTTTCCTGCATTGTAGGCAGATGCTCTGCCATCTGAGCCACCAGGAAAGCCCCTGTTGGCCTTTGTCCTGCTTCATTTTGTATTTCAAGGCCAAATTCGCCTGTTACTCCAAGTATCTCTTGACCTCCTACTTTTGCATTCCAATCCCCTGTGATGAAAAGCATATCTTTTGTTGGTGTTAGTTCTAGAAGGTCTTGTAGGTCTTCACAGAACCATTCAACTTCAGCTTCTTTGGCATTAATGGTTGAGACATAGACTTGGATTACTGTGGTACTGAATGATTTGCCTTGGAAACAAACAGAATCATTCTGTTGTTTTTGAGACTGCACTCAAGTACTGCATTTCAGACTCTGCTGCTAACTATGAGAGCTACTCCATTTCTTCTAAGGGATTCTTGCCCACAGATAGCAGATACAATGGTCATGTGAATTAAATACACTCATTCCCATCCATTTTAGTTCACTGATTCCTAAAATGTCAATGTTCACTCTTGCCATCTCCTGCTTGATCACATCCTATTTACCTTGATTCCTGGACCTAACATTCCAGATTTCTATGCGATACTGTTCTTTACAGCATCAGACTTTACTTTCACTACCAGGCTCAGCCACAACTGACTGTAATTTCCACTCTGGCTTAGCCTCTTCATTCTTTCTGGAGCTATTTCTCTACTCTACCCTAGTAGCATATTGGACACTAACTGCGGTGCTTCCCGTGTCATATATCTTTTTTTGCCTTTTCATAGTGTTCATGGGGTTCTCAAGGCAAGATGATTGGAGTGGTTTTCTACTGTCTTCTTCAGTGGACCACTTTCTGACAAAAGAGTATAAAAAGGCAATAAAAGAATGAAAGACTCTATATTGTAACATGCCAATTCTCTGAAAGCTGATCTACAGTTTCAATACAATCCTAGTCATAATAGCTACAGATTTTTAGAATTGTAATGTTTCTAAATACATATAATACAAATAATGGAGTACAACCTCCCCCCCAAAATAAAGTTGAAGAAAAACTTTAGAGAATTTATACTACTAGATATCAAGACTTAGTATAAAGCTATAGTAATTAGGATATGGTAACACTGGTACAAAGACACACAAATAAACCAATGGAACAGAAACACTCTAGGAACAAATCTGTCTGATTTATATCAAAGGTACTCTATAATTTAGTTGGAAAAGGATTTTTTTTTTTTTTTTTTTACAAAAAATGGTGCTAGATCAACTGGATAATCATATGTTTTAAAAGAAAATTTTGATCTCTGCCTCATGTCATTCATACAAATTAATTTGAAATGTATCAGAACTTCAAGTGAAAGGGAAAGCAATAAAGCTCAAGAATATTTTGGAGAATATTTTGATGATCCTATAGTAGGCAAAGACTTTTTAAATAAGACACAAAAATCCACTAAAGATAAAGTTTAATAAATTAAACTTCATTAATAATAAGAATTTTTATTTATTAAAAGACTCTATTGCTGCTGCTGCTGCTAAGTCGCTTCAGTTGTGTCCAACTCTGTGCAACCCCATAGAAGGCAGCCCACCAGGCTCCCCCATCCCTGGGATTCTCCAGGCAAGAACACTGGAGTGGGTTGCCATTTCCTTCTCCAAGGCATGAAAGTGAAAAGTGAAAGTGAAGTCGCTCAGTCGTGTCCAACCCTCAGCGACCCCATGGACTGCAGCCTTCCAGGCTCCTCCTTCCTTGGGATTTTCCAGGCAAGGGTACTCGAGTAGGGTGCCATTGCCTTCTCCGAAAAGACTCTATTAAGACAGTGAAAAGACTAGCCAAAGAGTGGGAGAAGATAATTACTATACATATACCAAGAGTTCCCATATTCAGAATTACAAAGAATTCCTACAAATCTGTAAGACAAAGACAGCCCTATTAAAAATGTTTATTTTTAAAATTAATATATTAAAAAGGGCTCAACATCATTTTTTATTTGGGAAATATAAATTAGAAATCACTACACACTGACCCCAGAATGGTCACAACTGAAAAGACTGACAATAAGAAATTTTGACAAGAATGTAGAGCAATGAAACTTTCCTCCATTACTGGCAGGGACAGAAAAATGGTACATCTTTTGGAAAAACAGTTAACTCAGAAATTCTACACCGAGAATAGAGACAATATATGTATCCAAAAAATTTATATGAGAATATTCATGACAGCTTTATTAACAATAGTAAAAAACTAGAAACAATTCAAATGTCCATAAATAGAAAAATAACAATCCAATTCATTCAGTGGAATACCACATATTAATAAAAAGAATGAATAACTGCTACACACAACAATGAGGATAGTATCATAGACATAATGATGAATGACAGAAGTCATTATATAAAGTTCAAGAACAGGCATAATTAATCCTTTACAATAAAAATGAGAATAGTGATTATTTGAGGGTGGCAGAGGAATTAGATATTAACTAGTAAAAGGCATAGGGCTTCCCTGGTGGCTCAGTGGTAAAGAACCCACCTGCCAATGCAGGAGACTCGGGTTCAATCCTTGGGTCAGGAAGATGCCCTGGAGAAGGAAGTGACAACCTACTCCAGTATTCTTTGGGCTTCACTGATAGCTCAGCTGGTAAAGAATTCACCTGTAATGCAGGAGACCCCGGTTCAATTCTTGGGTCAGGAAGATCCCCTGGAAAGGGCATAATAAAAGGCATGAAGGAAAATTCTGGACTGCTGGAAATGTTCATGGGTGATACTTATAAGGATCTATACATATGAAAAATTCACGATACTGTGTAATTAACATTTGTGCATTTTACTGTATATATATCTCAGATTCTAAAACTTCTACACTACATAATTCAAATAGAATATTTGGGACAAATCTTACTACAAAGGATACACCATATAATTTATTTTAATACCCAAGACTAGGAGTAAAGTAGCCTGGATTTTAGCTCCAACTCTATCATTCAGATGTGTAACGTTAAATAAGTCATTTAACTGCGTCTTAGTTTCTTTATACACTACAGTGGGTTAGTACAGATAATCCTTAAAGTTCTTTCTAAATCCAAAAATCTGAGTCTTTAAGATAAATTGTTTAATTTAAAAATCAAATTTCAAACTACTACAGAGTCACCTAAAGCCCGAATGTAGCAAAACCTAATTAGCTCTTGTAATTCTAACTGAAGCAGGTTAAAAGAAGTACATGCTGCTGTTTATTCTGAATCCTCTATACTTATATTTAAGCTCATTACTTAAGTCAAGACGTTCTGGAGCCACCCCTTCTGGTGTCACCCAAGAAACCTGACAGCCAGATTACCTTTCCTTGTTTTCCCAAGGATGGGTTATTCATTCTTCCAGGCCTCACTCAAACACTATCTCCTTTAAAATACCATCCCCTCCTACAGCCACTCAGTCAAAAGTAATTGTTCCTTCCTCTGTGCACCCAGTTTGCTGCTTGAACTTCTATTATAGCTCTTATTTCATTCTGTATTACTGCATTCTGTTCCTTGCATTCTTGTATACAATTACACCCTTTCCAGAAGTATATACTTCCTCAGCTAACTATATCATTCAAATCAAACTCAGAAATCAATGAATAACAGTATAGTAAGATCACCTTCATATCTGATTCTATGTTAATGGTGGCAAAGTGAAACAACAGATACTAAATGCTGCTGTCCCCTACTCAGTGCAAGAAGAAATTACAATGAATATTCAAATACTGAACTAATTCAGCCTGTTCTCCAATAGAACAATGAAATAAACAAAGGCGGATAGGTGAATAAAATAGCAAATCAGGCCTGAAATGGGGAAACAAATTATTTATTAAAATAATCCCCAAATTATCTTATGTCAGGAAATAGTTGATTAGGGAGAAAGCAAGCAAACTACTTAGTGGTTAAATATTTAATATCCCTTTTCTGTTAATTGACCCTACTCCTGTCCATATATTTGGTACAACATAACCTCTATGCTCTGATCACAGATGATTGGTCCAGAACAAAGTTCTTCCTGAAATATTTTAGAAACACAACCAGGAAAATAAAGTCAGTCCTTCTCTGAATGACTGAAATGGGAAGATCTAAACAACACAAGAATAGTCAATGGTAGTGTTTTTTTCCATTATGAAAAAGGTAGAGCTGTGGTAAGACAAAATGGAGCTTACTTTACAGAGTGAAGCAAAAACAAAAAACAGTTGTGAGGACCTTCAAACCCTGGGTCCAAAATTTCTAGCACCACATCCCATGTTTAGGCTCTGTGAAATAAGACACTCCATTATTCTTACAATAAATTTCCCCTTTACTAAAGCTAGTCCATTTGAATTGTCACTTGCAACCAAAACAATCCTGCAATAGACTGTTATTTTGATGATCCCAAATTTATCGTGCTTCCTAGTTTTCCTAGTCTCTTTCTACAGTGACTCCGGGCTGAGCCTCTGACTATTCTGATCAAAAGAATAAGGTTGGAAGTGAGGCTCTGCCAATTTCAAGCCTACCCCTTAATTGTCCTGGCAGCTCTGTTTCTTTCCTTTCACAACGCTTGCTCTTGGAATACTTGTTGGAACTCAGCCGTCACACCATGAGGCTAATGAATCAGACATGTGGAGAAATTCACATGCAGGAGAACCAAGACCCTGGACAACAGTCCCAATCAAGCCTCCAGATGACTGCAGACAGACCAGAGCCCTGACCAATGCCACGTAAAGCAGAACTACTGAGCTAATTCACAGAAATGTGAGAAACATTAAATTGTAGTTTTAAACCACAAAAGTTGTGGTGGTTTACAGGGCAAATAAAGTTTGACTCACATGCAGGTAACTTAAAATTATACTTTCCTAACAGAGACTATGTCTTTCAGCATGGATTGGGAAGCTATAGCGCCTTTGGGCCAACCCTGGACAACCGACTGCTTTTGTAAATAAAGTTTTACTGAAACATGGTCATGCTCATTTATTTACATATTATCTATGGCTACTTTTATACTATGAGGGCAGAGCTAAGTAGCTGTGACATAAATCATATAGCTGGCAGAGCCTAAAATATTTATTATCTGGCCCTTTACAGAAAAAGTTTAGTAAACCCTGTCATGCACTGCTTGGTAAGTGTTTTAATACATAAATGACTAAAACTGTAAACCTACTTTACAACCCACTCCTCATACCTAAAAGATGACACTGTAAACATTCAGTAGCTTTAGCTTAACAAAACACATGGCACGTATTTGCCAAAGGCTGAATGTTTGTGTCCAGCCTTCCAAATTCACATGCTGAAACAATTCCCCTAGTTAGTGGTGTCTGGATGTGGGGCCTTTGGGAGGTGATTAGGTCATGAAGACCTAGCCCTCATGACTGAGATCAGTACCGTTAAAGAGAGACTCAGAGAGTCCCCTCCCCATTTCTGTAGTGTGAGGAAACAGAGAGAAGATGGCTATCTAGGAACCATGAAGTAGGCCCTCGCTGGACACTGAAGCTGATGGTAACTTGATCTTAAACTTCCCAGACTCCACAACTGTAAGAAATAAATTTCTGTTGTTTATAAGCTACCCAGTCTATAGCACTTTGCTATGGCAACCCAAGCAGACTTAAGACAGTTACTGAATTGGACTGCACTGCCTGTTAACAAGTCAGGCTATGGTCAAACTAACAGATTAATTAATAAGAAATGACAGGCCAGGAAATCAACAGTAATAAAATCAAATCTGTAACTATTTAACTAAAGTTCCTACTTATGGGGATAGGAGGGTCCTTATTTCAAGTTTCTCATGTATTAGATAGGACCCACTTCTGAATTGCATTCAAAATCAGAAAGGAATGAATGTTTCATTATGATGCATAATTGGCAATTTTTCAATTAATAATGCTTCATAGATGTGTCTGTAGGAAAAAAAATGGAAAATCCAAGTCCAGTATCGACATAATGATTCTCAAACTTTCCTGCCTAAAATCATCTTTGACAATGCTTTAAATTTTATAGATTTTCTTTTGGTATCTAGTACTTTATAAAGTATATTTCACCTTTTATATACAATATTCATTTGTCTTATGTCCCTAGTCAACCCAAACACAGCAAAGTCTAGGCTTTGTTTGGCTCACTGTCCCTGGGGTTTACTATTTTCCTTATATATCAATTAAAACTCTTCTATAAATCAACTATTATCTAATATAAATAGTTTCATTTTGCTATCACTTTATCATCCTATATTACTGCCTCACTTAACATTTAACACCACTGTATAACATTTAAAATTCTTCCACCTTCTTAACTACAGTATAGTATCCCATAACTACAATACGAACCTATCTGTATATAGAGGCAGTTTTCTCTACAGATCTTAACAAGCCTTAGAGACTATTAGAAGCAAATTCCCATATATACTTTAAACCTATGCCTCAAAAATCTCAAATATTTGTCCTTAGTTATCACACTACAAACAGCATCTTCTGACTCTAACACCACCAAAATTAAGCTAGAAAATAAGACTCTAGATCAAGCAAATCCCCAGTATAGTATTGATCTTTAATGATGCTCCTTAAATAAGATAAAACAGAAAAACAGCATGAAAATTAATCATGATTGGATCATATAGCTAAATGTTACACTGTTTGCTTTCTATTATCATATTTGTAATGGTAATTAGACTCAAATTTATTATAATATATAACAAGCATGTAATGATTATTTATTATGTGGGCACACTCACTCAACATTTACACTTATTATTTCACTTACCAAAACAACCCTCTTAGGCAAGCAATGGATTATTCCTCATTTCACGGGATGAGAAAATTGAAGCTTACAGAAGTAATTCTGAAAACTTCACTTAACTCAGGTATAAACCCAGGCATGAACCTAAAGCATAATACTATTCATTGAAGTTATATGTCTTATTTTTATATAGCTTCATTTTAAACATTTAACAGCAAAATAATCATAGTATTTGTGGGGCTTGCTAATTTTTGCTTTCCAGGTCTCTGGCATATCACTACAATTTAAATTTAAAAGGAAAAAGGTACTATTTCAAAACCTCTTAACCACTATTACCTGCCTAAGCTTGACTGTGTGAATCAGTTGTTATACTTACATGTATATAATTTGTATTCTAAATCTTCAGTGTCTTGCAATATGAACTCTCTGTAGCATGCGACAGTGAATGAAATAAAACTGTATATACTCTGCAATGGAAGTAACAGACATTATTTCCATTTACAGTTGGTATGAATGTCAGTGTCTTTTTCCAGCAGTTTTCCTGTTTGAAGCAGGGAAGGCATTTCAAATAAATAATTTTGCTGTCAGTAACAAACTGTAGATAACGTGACCACTAGCAGTGAGAGTATGGTAAACATGAGGTATGTTCCTGAGATTGAGATTATTAAGATTTTAGAGCTGAAGGAGACTTTAGAAAGCATCTCTTCATCTTTATATTTACAGATAATGATACCAAACACTCAATGGAAAAATCCAAAATAGAACTTATTCCAATGTTCCTTCCCCATACAGTAGTAACAGAATCAAGACTGGCTGCTGCTATCATAGATTTTCTGAATAAAATAATACATTCAGCCAATCCTTTAATATTGAAAGAAGAAGAAAAAAGAGATGATAACTGGGAAATACACACACACACACTTTAAGGCAAATCCAGAAAAAAAGAATTAATTTTCATAGGAGCGATTACTATTGGAAACCACTATTTCTACAGCAAAAAAACTAAAATATTAATAATACAAAGGTGTTATACAGACTTCCAAAAGATCATTTTCAGGACAAAGACCATTACTTCCCAAAGAAGTGTTAAACAGAATTCTGCTTTGTCTTGAAACAGCATTCCATCTTCAAAAAGTTTTGGCAACACTAAACTAAATAATGTTCAACAGGCTCCACAACTGCAGTATTCCTCACATCTTTAATATGCTCTGCTGCTGCTGCTGCTAAGTCGCTTCAGTCGTGTCCAACTCTGTGCGACCCCATAGACAGCAGCCCACCAGGCTCCGCCATCCCTGGGATTCTCCAGGCAAGAACACTGGAGTGGGTTGCCATTTCCTTCTCCAGTGCATGAAAGTGAAAAGTGAAAGGGAAGTCACTCTAGTATACTGTTAATCTCCATAAGGAGGGATATATTATACAGCACTTTTCAAATTTATTTAATCACAATAAAAGCTCTTAATATCATACCTATTATAACATTTCCCAAAGAAGTGCTACTAGAACACAACTTAGGAAACACTGGAAGGGATCATTTGAAGAAAAAGAAAACTAAAGACTCATAACTGAACAAAACTTTAAATAAAGCAATATAAAAGAGCTGTTGCAAAAACTAGCAAGATCTTACTATTACACGCATGTGCTGTGCTTAGTCGTTCAGTCCTAACTCTTTGTGACACCCCCAAACACCCCCAAACCCCCCATCCACCACTGTCTGTAGCCCTCATGGCCCCTTTGCTCCTTTGTCCATGGGATTTTCTGGGCAAGAATACTGGAGTGGGTTGACATTTCCTCCCTCAGGAGATCTTCCCAACCCAGACATCAAACCCTCATCTCCTGTGTCTCCTGCATTGCAGGCAGATTCTTTACTGCTGAGCAACTCGGGACTCCTAATACATGTATATAATTCAAGAAAGAGTTGTATCTCAAAAGAACTCATAAAGATTAAAAAGATAATACCACATGAAGGTGAAAATATTCATTACAATTAGTACAAATTTGTCTTCCAAAAAGGGTGTAATTTTTATCAAAATTTTTAAAAGCAGATACTGTTTACCCAAAAATCATATTTACAGTAAGGAATCTTACATTAAAAAAAACTCACAAATATGCAATAATAAATGTACCATGTTACCATCTACAGCATTTGACACATGAAAAATTAGAAACCTCTATGTCCATCAATTGAGGACTGATTAAATATAGTGAAACCTATGATGATATATAACAAACATTAAAAAGAAAGATGTGCATCTCTATGAACTATTAAATGCCAAGGAATATACTGTAGTGGTTAAGAGCTTTACTCTAGGAACAGCCTGTGTGTGTGTGCTTAGTCACTTAGTCACGTCTGATTCTTTGTGACCCCATGGACTACAGTCCACCAGGTTCCTCTGTCCACGGAGTTTCCCAGGCAAGAATACTGCAGTGGGTAGCCATTCGCTTCCCCAGAGATCTTCCTGATCCAGGGATCGAACCCGGATCTCCTGCACTGCAGACAGATTCTTTACTGTCCGAGCTGCCAGGGAAGCCCTAGGAACAGTTCAACTCAGTTTGGCCTTTTCTCAACGTGGCCTCTTATTACAGTAATTTGAGCAAATTACTTAATCTCTCTCTGCTACAATTTCTTCTAATGTAAAACGGCGATATTGATACTATGATGAGGATTAAATAAATTAATAGGTTCTATGCAGGCTCTAGAAAATTATCTCATACTTGGTAACTCTCAATTAACCCTGTATTATTGTTTCCAGTAACATGAAAAGTTGTCCAAACTATGATGAAAAAAGAGGAAGGTACAGAATACATACGAGTAAAGATCACAAACTCAAACACTTACCAGGCAAGGCAGGTAACAAACAGGTTAAGTGGGAATTGTGGGAAACTGGAGAATACATGCCCTATCTCAAGAGGACAGCTACTCTACTACTGTCCTATGGGAAGAGATTAGAGCATTGCTGATCTTAAAAAACTAAAAATACAGGTTAATATAAAATGTCTTTTGTAATATTAGCAAGATAATTTTTTGTAAAGACACAGTATCGGCCTAATGAAACGTTGTACTGGTTAGTTATGATCCATAGCCTACCACTGACTGCAGATGAGAAGCTAGAAGTAGGGAAGGGGGCAAGTGTGTAAAGTCACAGCAGAAAAGAAAACACTATAGAGAACTATAGTACCATACACCACAATAAAAGGAATTCAGAATAGAATACAGAAATATAGTTGCTCAGAGTATAGTCGGGCCTGTCCTTGAATTCTGGCAGGGCTACAGGTGCAACCTTAAGCACGTTATCTCACCTCTATTTCTCAGGCAGAATAAAAAGGAATAATGTATTTCCTTATAAAGACTATAAAGAGTAAATAACATGTGCTAAGTGCTAAGCACAAACAGGACATATTTATGCCATATAACTATGTATGTGTATATATATATAAACTCGACAGGTGTTAGCTATAATTACTTAAACCTGATTAAATAAGATAATTAAATTATGTTCAATACTTTCGACCTTAGAAAGCAGAAAATATGTAATGGTTTAAAAATTTGTATCAAAAATGGTTTAACATGAAACAGTTTTGGTGCTTATACTTATCCACATCAAATAAAATACAGAAGCACTTTATTCCTCGAAATGCAACATAAATGCAACATGATTTGTCAGAATCTAACTTGACTAAATTGTGTGTTCCTGTTGGTACTAAAATATAATCTCCAAGAGGATGACTATGTCTGTCTTACTCACTGTGGTATCCCTCACTGTAGCACAGAGCCAAGCACATAGTAGGTACTGAGTATTGGATACATTGTTTTCTGTCTCCCTCACAGTAACTGGATAAGCTAAGCATAATTTCTCCCATTCAAAGCTAAGGAAATTAAGGTAAAATGCAGTTGTCTTGAAAGTGGTAAAAGATGTAGAACTTTTGACTCCTATTTTATGCTTTTTTGTCTATCAGAATTAACTTTCAAAATAACAGCATTTTCAGAATCTTTCATCTATAATTTCAATTTTTAATTTTTTAAAATAACAGTTTAAAAAACCACTCTAAAATAACTCTTACACAGATTATGCCCATCAACTTAATTATATAAAAATCAGAAAATGTATTAACACATAAGAAAAAATAAAACTATATAAATAATATATTAAATTTTATAGTATGAAATATCTCAAATACACATCATTGATATCATCCTGTCAACAGTAATAAATGTATGGAAAAATACTAAACCCCACTCCACTTACCCTGAACTATCTTTTTAGTAATCATAGTGAAGTTCTTGTTTATCTAAACGTTGCTGAGCTACTGTTTCCTAAACTACTAAGTGTCACACCATCTAGTTTTTTTTTTTTAATATCATTGATATTTCATTAATATTAATGAAATACTTCATTAATAGATCCTATAACAAAAGGGCAAAGAAGTGAAGAACACAATCACCTGTTTCAAAAACTGTAAAATCTACTTTAAATAAGATGTTTATACATGAAGCTATTAGCAAATTGCACCAAAATAGCATATGAAGAGGAAAGAAGATTATTGAGTATACAATTAACACTTGAAAAATAACAGTTTGAACTGCACCAATCCACTTACACCTAGGATTTTTTTTTTTGCGTAAGTACTGTAGTACTACAAGATCCAAGGTTGGTTCAATCGACAGAACCTTGGATAGGGGAGAATCAGAGAAGACAGACTACAAAGCTTACCGGTTGTGGACTGTGGGGGAAGTAGGGGCAAGTGATGGTATCCCTACTCACCCCTTCCACATTTTTAAAGAGTTGACTGTATAATCCAAGTTAGACATATATGGTAGAATTTTCACATACATTATCTCAGTTCTTAACAACCCTGTGAAGTAAGCATCACTACATTCATTCTGGAGAAGGAAACTGAAATTCAGAGAGGTAAAATGAGCTTCCCAAAATAAAGGGCAAATCAGAGTTTGAAATACAAGTCTGACTCCAAAGTCTTTTTTTTTTTTTTCTTTAAACTACATCTTGCAGCCTCCCACATGTACATGATTATAGGGTATAGCAACATTTATAAACATTACAAGAAAACAAAGACATCATCATAGAGAATAATTCCTAGGAAAGATTCTGTTGAGGAAATGAAGTGTGAGCTGAGTCTGAAATTAAATGTAAAACTGAAACCACTGTTAATTTTGTGAGTGATACCACAAAAACCTCTAAAAGAAAAAAAATCTAAATATTTTCCCTTAGGCTTATACTGACAATGCAATCACTGAATTTTTTTCATCTTTTCTTCCATTTCTTATTCTCTTGTATTTTCAATATATAATCTACCCCTCCCCCATGATGATTCTAATTAAAAAGACAAAAAACAAAAAAACTAAGCTTGCTATCCAACATTTCTCTTTCCAGCTAGTCAAGATACTAAAGGATAGAAACATATATTGCCATAAGAGCCTCTTTCATGTTAATAGTGAGAAAAGCTGAGAGAACTTCACTGGCCAGACTAACATTAGATAATGAGTCTTCTAGAGTTCTTGCTATGGCCCCACGCTCCTTAATTTTTCCTCACCAAGGCACCAATAACAGAAAAACAATGAGGTCTGGAATTATATAATAGGTTCACTTGAAATTTCTTTGAAGTTTAATTTTATCTAAAAGCTCCTTCAAAATTCTACATTCGTGCCTGATTTACTCATGCTTACTGTAGTATTAAAATGGTTTAAATATTACATTCTAAAATTGATATTTTAGATGAATTTTGATCTAAAAATTTATATTTCAGGAAATCGATATTTCAGGAATTATGTTTGTTTCCATAGCTTAGATTCTAAGGCTTAGAATCACTAGAGTATCCGTGTTCAATGTCATGTGTCCCAACTTGGAGAAACAGGCCACAAATTGTGTAATGCTCCTTTCACATTTCCTTGCTCCTTTATTTCTCAAATGAGGACATTTTTTAAAGCATAGTAAATTTAACTCCATTTTTTTCAAAATGTATACTTACTGGCAAAACTGTTGTAAAAGTTGTTGCAGTTGTTTAATTACAACATCTTCAAGCAGTTCTACATACTCAGTTTAAACTGATTAAGTACAAATTCACTTATAAACACATTAAACCACCTGGATGGAATCTCTACATCACAATTACTCATTAGACATTTGCTCTTCTGAGAGGTCACTCAAAAATTAAGTAACGTTGCATGCTATTCATATTAACAACAGATCCAATTACTTTTAAACAAGTTAAATAATCTGTTTTTCTTCTCTACCTAGATGTGAAGGAAGATATCCCTTGTGGTTTCATTATTTGCTTTCTCAGGATTTCCTTATTTTAACATCTCAAATTCCAAATAAGCTTAGTTTTTCAATCTTATTTACAATTGCCAAGTATAAACTTTATCTATTTTACTATTTCAAAAAAGCACCCCATTCACCTTAACCAGGAATCTATCACCAGTAAGAGAAAAACTGATTCATTCATCATTTTCTCCCCAATAACAGGCTGCTGATTCTCCACCACATACCCCAGTTAAAGTCAAATAATCATAAGTATCTTTAATACAGTTAAAACTCTTAACTAAGTTTGTGTACTACTAGTTTATAAAGTCTTTGATCAAAGGTAATAGTATTAAATGTATTCAACAGTATCTAATGTAATGATTTCTTAATCATTAATACATTGCTTCCAATCAGAAATTCATGAAGGAATGACCTAGTTTGAGAAATAAGCTTCTTTTTAATAAGTCATATAGATCAATATTGGTATGCTTGACAGTACACACAATTCCATTTTGTAGGATACAGATTTTGTTTGTGCTAGTGATTTGCCTTACTTAATGACAGCATTTATTCTCAAAAGATATATTTATATATCTTTATCAATAAATGGGCTTTTCAGAAAATAATAATGACATACATAATATACAAAGATAGGCATGAGGAATGAAATAAATGAACGAACAATTCCAGAGTCATATGATTATTAAATCCTTGGCTTAGAACTGGTTTTCTTAATATGTTGATTTTAGTTATAAATGACTGAAATACTCCCTAAATGTAACTAATATTTTAGTTTCTAGTTTATAATTAGTCTTTCATCTAATCTCTATTATCTAGTCTTATATATGTCTAATATCTCTTACTGATTACAAATCTACAACTTAGTGCAATAAAATGTATATTATTAGAGCAAAACCATGATTTTAAAATCCCCTTTCCTAAGTATTTGCCTCTTTTTCTCATCCATGTCACTATCAGTGAAAATTTAAGTAATGGATTATTATCTTTAGCTAAGTGCTCTGGCATACCAAACATCAGCAGTGGCTAGCTAATATGATATTAAACAGCCAATGGAGCATAATCTATTCCTGTATCACAAACATATATGTACTCTATTTTCCTGACGTTTCCATGGAGCTTATAGAGGTAGAAGTAGTCTACTTCCCTAATAAACAGCTTCTTCAGAAATAGGGGGAGAAAGGTGAAAAGTGACACATTTGATATAGTGAACCTGCTGTGTAATTGTTAAGACTGAAAGTATAATTACTACTGAAGTTGTAAAAAAAGAAAAAAGAAAAATTCTTACATCTGTCCTACATCTCATTTCTGGTCTCAAAGCAACAGATACTTGTTTACTTGCCTCATGTTATTCATCATCACACTGCCTTTAGTCTTAGAGAACATCAGAAATTGATATATTAAATACTAGATCTCAGATTACTAAAGATCATATAACTTTCATTTCTAACAAATCAACATAAAAAGTTACTAATAAAGATACTGTTTTCGCAGATGGACAATAATCTTCAACATAAAATGTTTCCATGATAACCTATGTAAATGTTCCCTTTTTCCTGACCAAAAAAATAATGTAACTAAAGTATCCATGTTATACTAATTATCATACTGATTTCCAAGTTCTGAATGATTCAAGATAGTGATACAAAAAAGAAATACCTTTGCTAAATATTTTCCGACTATATTCTTTCAAAATTCTAACAGTTAATCGATTTGATAGTTTCAATAGCTGCGTACCATATTTCCCAAATTTAATCTCAGGACAGGATTACAAAAACATCTAGAAAATGAAAAGTTTCAAAATGGTACAAAAATTATCTTTCAAGAGATTATCAAAGATGTCACAAAGAAGTCAATTAAAGGTTTTAGAAATGACAACACAATTCACCAAAATACTAACATATTGTAAAATGTGTGTATTTCCTCTAAAATATGTAAAACCTCTCTAAAACAGACTTAGATAAATTACTTAAAATCACTATTATGAAACACGAAGAGGACATTTTATAAAACAAGCCCTCCACCTTTAAGAGAGCCACAAATTATAACTCAAGAAACATGGTTTCAAGTGTGGCCTCAATTCAATTTTCTTAAGTGTGATATCATAGTATCTGCTTAAGTTCAGTAAAGAATAATTTTACATAGTAAAATTCCAATACTTGGAAGTTACACAAGACAAAATTGTGCAAAATGGTTTTATTTTTGTAGGTTTTCATTGTGTGTGGCATGTTAAGATCATAAATATTAAGCTATTTGTAGTAAAATCCACTATTCACAAACAGAGCGGGTGCTGTTCCTCTGATTCTTCTCCATGTTTCCAGGCTCTAACATAGCAGACAATATTTGTTTCAATAATTTTAAGCAAAAATCTCTCCGAATTATTTCTGACTTCAAATACTCATTTTATCACCAAATTCTACTGTCTTGTTACCATTTCTCCCAAATGTGCACCTTCCTTTTCACTCCTTCAGCTATATCCTTATTCCTGACCCTACACTTTTCCCCCTAAACTACTGTACTTCATTTTCATGAGATAGTTTGACAGTCTACTGTCTTTAATTCCACTGCCAAAGTTATCTTCTCTCATTGACATTCTGCTTGTGCCACCTACCTATCCTACCGAGGCATTCCAGGGCCTTTGCATTACATTTTTATTCTGCTCAAGAGCCTCAACCTCAGCAACATATTCATTTATAAGGCTGCCACTGAACTGACTTTCAACTCCCCTTAAAAATGTCAGTTTCTTCTTACCACTGATAAACGTAACAAATTCTCTCTTTAAGTAATCACATTTGCTCCTAATCCATCTGAGTAACGAATACCTTTTACATTTAGTTTTCAATCACACAAGTAATTTATTTAGACAATTTCAGCACAGTAATTACATACAATGCTTATTTGTTTGTATATCAATGTCATCCCTATTGGACTGCAGAGACACAGATAAGGGCTGCACCTTTCAAAGCATTCTGTACAACAGCTATCTACTATGTCACTTGACTCAGGTAAGCTGATTCACTAAATAAAACTATCAGAGAAAGCTTAAATAAACAATAAAAAAAAGTTTTTAAAAAAATCTCTATGGTTTAACTTGAAAGCATTTATGACCTTTCATTTCCGTGGACAGCTGACACACTTTGGTTTCTATTAAGCTTTACTCTCACTACTCTATTAATTTTAAATTCTAAAGTGAGAGTTGAGGGCTGATATACGGTATACAATTTTACACCCCGCAAAAAGACTCTAAAAATCAGCAATGTCAACGCCAAGATTTCTGAGTTACAACTGAATCTTCACACAAAGCAAGAGCTTCAGCACCAAAAGAAGCGAACAGCGCATCTTCGAATAGTGGGGGTGGGGGGTGGTTTCCCTTCCCTGCAACAGATTCAGACTAGTTTCACTATCGCTGCTGCTGCTAAGTCGCTTCAGTCGTGTCCGACTCTGTGCGACCCCATACACCGCAGCCCACCAGGCTCCGCCGTCCCTGGGATTCTCCAGGCAAGAACACTGGAGTGGGTTGCCATTTCCTTCTCCAATGCATGAAAGTGAAAAGTGAAAGTGAAGTCGCTTACTATCGCAAGGGCTTTCAATTAGGAAAATTCAATAAATTACCATTAACATCTGGAAACAATACCAGAGAAAGACGACCCAGTTAGTTAAAAGAGAACAAGGGGTACCACGAATATCTTCATAAAACTCAGCAGCCAATTAAGCTTTGCATTCTTTATCTTATCAACAGATTTTTCTCTGCCTAATAATAATAATAAAGCAAGTCTCATTCAATTTAGTCCCTTCTCGAGCACCGTCTCAACCTGTCAGAATTTGACAAGGGGAAAAAAAAAAAAAAAAGACGTGTGTGTGTGTGTGTGTGTGTGTGTGTGGTGGGGCGGAGGGAAGGAGAGGGGGGAGAACACGAGGATTCCCGTCTACATCGCTTCTTTTTCCAAAATCAGTTAAGTCTTGGATTTCCTTCCCTCCGAACTAAGCTCTCAGGTTCCAAATATAGTTCTTTAACCCCCACCTCGCCACTCAATTACATAGAAACCTTACCAACTACAGAACCACAGCAGAAACCCCTACAAATCGGCTTGCTATTCATCTCAGAAGTCATGCCCTGCAGCAACTGCCTGTAGCCGAACGGAGGGATATTACCCAAATACAACGCAACGGAATCAGACATGCAGAGCACACACGGCTTCCGCGAGGGAGGGAAACGCGACCCGAGAAAAGTGCGCTCCTCACAAGCCTCGGGAGGGTGGGGGGAGGTCCCAGAAGGGAGGGGGACAGAAGAGCCCGAGTAGGGGAATCCTTCCCTCTCAAGTAGAAAGGCTGGATCCCCAGTCGCAGGCTACAGCCTTCCCTCTAAGAAAACGAAGAGGTGGGCAGAGGGCCCTCCACTTGGGAAGGCAGAATGCAAACACTTTCCGAGGTCCGGGTGGAAGCCGATCTCCACCTCCCGGGGTGGGGAACGAAGAGTGTCCCATGGGTGGCAAAGGGGATTCCCGGATCGCGAGGGGCAGCCTGAGACCGAGCAGAGTTTCGCCTAAAGAACATCCATGTCGTCTGTGGCTGGTGCCCCGCGAAAGCACTGCTAGGGCAGCGCGGGGCCGCCCAAGTAGGGGGAAGGGAAAAGAGGGAGGGGGTGGAAAAGGGATTTCCCCCCTCTCTGGGACAAGCAGTAGCCGAGGGAGCGCGCGGGCCAGCCGAGAGCGGCATGCTTCAGACTGCGGAGCCGGGATCCCGTCGCCTGCCAGGAGCCCCGCAGCGCCCGCCGCACCGGCCCCTCGGTCCCCAGGGGCCCAGGACTTCGGCTGCGAAGGCACTGGGGCCTGACATCGACGGGATCGGCCCAGCTCCCGGGGGACCCCGCGGGAACACCCCAGCCTCCCAGCACCTTTCGGCGGTTGTAAAAACGTCCGCCCCCCTCCCCCGGTCCCCTTCTTCTGCCTTCCCTTCTCCCGAGGCCGCAGAGAAGGGTCATCACAGGCAAGAAGCCTGAGGCAAGCAGGGGACAGCGGCCGCGGCGGTCCTGGACCTCCTCCCCCGGTTACCTGTGAGGACTCCAACCCGGATTTGGTGGTCGTGGTTAGTGAGGATCATTCCCTCGGTCGCCATGTTTCCCAGCGCAGTCACCGCACTGACAGGAGCCGGGAGAAACCAGAGCCCGGAGCGCGCGGGCCGGGAGCGCGCTCGCTTTGGAGAGCTCGAGAGCGAGAGCGCCCGGGGAGCGCGAGCCGAGCAGGGAAGGAGGGGGAGGCGGCCGAGTGCTCCGCGGCCTGCGAGAGTGAGAGGCCGGGCCCCGAGCGCGCGAGTCCGCTGGGGGATGGGGGGCGGAGTCAGGGCGCGGGACCCCGACTTCGGGTCGCAGGCGAAGAGCTGCGGGTGGGGGACGCGGTGGCTGCCCAGGGAGACCGCGCGGAGGCGTAGGAGCGAGGCGGAAGAGACTCGTGCCGCTCTGCAGAGCGCCAGACCCAGCGCGGCTAGCCGGCAGGAGACTGAGGGGAAAGGAGAGCACAAGCTCCCGAGATTGCGGGGGTGGACTCGGGCCAGGGGCGGAGCTACACCGCGAATCGTGGAACTCGTGGAGAGTGAGGGGAGGAGTGAGCGCTCGGTTGCGAAGTGCTGGGAGCGGGAAGGAGCCGGCCCAGCCCAAACTGGACCGGGGAACGCTCCTGGGCGCGCGAGTAGCGCCGGATTGGCTAGGAGAACGCGGAGCGAGTGCGCGCGAGACACGAACGCAGGTTCCGCCGAGCCCCAGACAGAAGCAATCCCCTGCCGAGCCCGGCTCCTGGTCGTTTGTCAGCGACTCCGGCAGGCTTTGGGGGCTACCGAGCCCGCTTTCCCGAAGGAGAAAGAGAAAGGGCTCCAGGGAGCCTGGAGGTGCCTTAGAAAGCTGCGTGAGTGGCACAACCGCCAATTACTGTGACAGCCCGCGGTGAGCGAGGGAGGAGGTATCCTATCGTGCCTCATCTTCCCGCTTGCTTTTTTAGTCGACTCGACCTGCCGGAGGATTTCCCAACTCCAAGGCTGTACCTACAGAAGGATCCTCACTAGCGAAGCTTAGGAGCCTGCGGCAGAGCCCCTTGAGAAAGAACAGGCTTCTGCTCCTCGCGCTGTCCCAGGGTTTTGTGGCTTCAGGCTTCTTCGCTAGAGGCTCTGCGTTTAGTTGAAAAACACCAATCTTAGACAATGAGATTAGAGAATGTTTTTCCCACCTGAGCTACAATCACAAAGCTGGAAATAGAACCCCGGTGGTGGCAATTTTCATTTCAGTATTTGTGGGATGTGAAATTACCATGAAAATAGCTTTTGTTGACACTTATCTTCATGTGTCTTTCATGAAGTGTTATTAATCACCTGTGGCTATTTCACATCGGTTTCTTAGTTCTTTCTAGCCCTTTCAACTTCTGAATAAAACATGTACACCCGTGTATGTATAATTTTTCTTCTCAACAATAGTAAAACTGGGAAGCATAAAAAAATGAAATATGTCCCCAAAAAGTATAATTATCATTTGTACACAATGAACATCTCAATTTGATGGTTATATGAGTTTTATTATGCCAACTAGAACGTGGGCTAATCTCTAACTGAAGATTCATATTACGTATTTCATTTTAAATAATGGGAGTACATAGGAGATGATGGGTGGAATTCAAGTAGAATAAAATTAACTAGCAAAATTACTTTTGAGTATGTATTGCTAGTATTTTTGACAGGATTTAAAAATGAAGCCAGATCATGATCCCACTTCCTATAATAATCTATCACCATAGAGCCTGGGAGCTTGTGGATTCTGAACCAGTTTAAATGAGAGGTATATATGGGAAGTATGTTTACTTTATTTCAAACAAAGATAAGCAAATGTTGGTTACTTTACCTTTCTATCTTTATTCCCTCTAAGGGCCAATAGTCTGAAATGATTTTAAAATGTCTTGTATTTTTAGAGAAATTCTAATTCTGCCCACTATAGATTCTGTAACCTTAAATAAATTGGGGCCTTTTTCTACATCCTTTAAATAAATTGGTAGATAAGCACCCTTTCAATTTAGAGTATTCTGTTATTATTCATGGAAAGAAGCTGGCAATTTTGTTTCACAAATAACAGAAAACAAGAGACTATAAAAGCAGTGATGGTGAAATTCATTAAAATTTAATTGGGAAGGGTGAAGATGAATTAAGCCTTTAAAGTATATGGAGGTTTGTTTGTTAAAACTACTAAAATTGTTGAAAAGTAATGTTAGAATAAAATGGACAGTTATAACAGATGTTTGTCTTTCAACAATTTTCCTCAAGTGTATTCATCTCTGCTGAATTTAGGAATCTGTAAAAAAAATTTATGCACACAACAAAATTTACACAGGAAAAGTCCAGGGACTTTACTGTCTAATGTGATTTTTTCTTTTACTGCTGGCCCATTCCAATATTCTTGCCTGGAGAATCCCAGGGACAGCGGAGCCTGGTGGGCTTCCGTCTACGGGGTCGCACAGAGTCCAACACGACTGAAGCGACGTAGCAGTAGCAGCAGCACTGAATGAATATTGGGCATGCACATGCTTCTTAACTCCATGTGACATTTCTTTAGAATTCATCCTGGAATCAAGTTTACAACAAAGAAGGCTTTCTGGAAAGTAGAAATAGAGTAGTATTTCCAAACCTTGATAAATGTCTTAGGAACATACAGGGGCAGGGGGTGGGAGAGGAGAGAAAGTAAAAAAGTTAAAGATTTGTACCTAAAGAATTAGAAATGCCCAGGGATTTATTCTCTCCATTCCTGATATTTTAATAATGAAAATTAAGAGTTTAAAATGAGAATTAACATAAAAGATGGGTAAATATTTGGCTGTCGTAATGATTTTCATTATAAAAGTTATGAAAGTTTATCAGTAGAAATGAATTACTAAATGAAGAAAAGATGAGTTTTTCTAGTAATGGTGTATTTACATTTAGCCCTCCTAGGACTTTAGTTTTCCTCTGGTTAGTCACACTTTCAATGTAATAAGGCAAAAATTTCCTGGCTTTTCTGGGGTTAGATTCTCCTCATTAGCACTAGATGTAAACAGGAACAAATTTCAGTTCAGTTCAGTTCAGTTGCTCAGTTGTGTCCAACTCTGAGACCCCATGAATCGCAGCAGGCCAGGCCTCCCTGTCCATCACCAACTCCCGGAGTTCACCCAGACTCACGTCCATTGAGTCAGTGATGCCATCCAGCCATCTCATCCTCTGTCGTCCCCTTCTCCTCTTGCCCCCAATCCCTCCCAGCTTCAGAGTCTTTTCCAATGAGTCAACTCTTCGCATGAGGTGGCCAAAGTACTGGAGTTTCAGCTTTAGCATCATTCCTTCCAAAGAAATTTAATAATGGATTATTTAGTACTGGACTGTTTAGTAATGGATTATGGATTAATGGAACAAATTTAGTAATGGATTATTTTTCTGCTAAGTCTTATTCTACTCTTGCCTCTTTCCGGATTGTCTAATAGCCACAACTGAGTGGATTACAAATGGGTGCAAGCAACATTTTGAATATACTTAATTCCACTGCTTTGTACACTTTAAAATGATTAAAACGGTAAATTTTGTTATGTGTTTTTAGCACAATTTTTTAAAAAAGCATGAATGTAAGGTGAAACTCTGGTTCATTTTAACATAGTATTTTCCCCAAAGGAAGTGTGATGGAGTTCAAATGAATTTTTGACTGACTGAATTAGGCAATGTATTAGTTCCTAGGGCTGCCATAACTAAGTACCACAAACCCAGTGCCTTAAAACAACAGAAAGTTGTTCTCGTGTGGTTCTGGAGACCAGAAATATAAAGTCAGGGTGTTGGCCAAGCCATGCTCCCTCTAAAGGCTCTAGAGAATTCTTCCCTTGCCTCTTTCTACTTTGCGGTGGTTACCTACAATCCTTGGCATTTCTTGGCTTATAGTTGGATCAGTCAGTCTTTGCCTTTGTCTTTGCATGGCCTTCTTCCCTATGTGTATTTATTTGCCCTTCTTATAAGGATACTACTCATTGGATTTAGGGCCCATATTAAATCCAGTATGACCTCATTTTAACTAATCACATCTCCAAAAACCCTATTTCCACACAGGTCACATTCCAAGGTTCTGTGCAGATGTGAAATTTGAGGGGACACTGTTTAGTCTAGTACAGGCAGTGGTAAATTAAATTACTGTGTAATCCTAGAAATCAGAAATTCAGCCTATTAGAAAAGAACATTCCAAAGTTTCTTTCAAAGCTGAGACTTACAAATTAGACACATTTTTAGAGAAAATACAGCTCTATAGAATAAAGAATAAAGGGGAAATTTTTAATATTTGACCTAAATAGCTTAATGCTTTTTCCCCAGAAGTAGTTTTCTAAATTAGGAATTTCCAAAGTCTAATGAAAAATTTATTCAGTCCTATGTGGCACAGTGGTAAAGAATCCACCTGCCAATGCAGAAGACACTGTTTTGATCCATAGGTCAGGAATATCCCCTGGAGTAAGAAATGGCAACCCGCTCCAACAGTCTTGCCTGGAAAATTCCATGGACAGAGGAGCCTGGTAGCCTACAGTCCATGGGGCTGTAAAGAGTTGGATTCGACTGAGCACACACACACTAATGAAACTGACATTTTGATTTCAGTTCTGGTGCCCTGGTTATCTTTTAGTGAAGTGAAGTTGAGAAACCTCAATTTCTCATGGAGTTTGATGACACTTATTTGGGAACAACTAGGAGAGTGTTTTCCAAAGTCTGCCATGTTTATTAAAATAAATTGGAAACCTTCCCTTCCTTGGGCTTCATAGTATATTTCTGCTGCCCAGATGAATAATTTTGTGCCACAGTCCTTTGTACTTTTCCCCCACCTTATTCTCTTCCTCTGAGGTCCCTAACTGGGAATTCAAACGTAGGAGAATGTTTTTGCTTGCAAGTGACTGACTATAGTTTAAGCTAAAAAACATTGGCTCATGTGCTTAGCAAGTTCAGACATGCATTGGTTCTGTAGGTTATAATCTAGATCAGCAGTTATTGACAATATCAGGGGACACCTGGAGATTCCAAGACCTTTTCAGAGGGTCTACAAAGTCAAAAGTATTTTCATACTAGTAGTAAGCCATTATGTGTCTTTCCCCTCTTTCTTTCTCACTAGATGCAGTAGAATTTTCCAGAGGTTACATGATGTGTAGTGACATCATCACTCTGATAGATAATGAACTATGTCTGTATATTCATATATGTTAAAATTTTAATATAGTAAATATCAGTAGGTATAACCTACTTAAACAGAAGCTCTTTGGAGTCCTCAATAATTTTTAAGAGTGTAAAGGGGTCCTGAGGTCAAAGTCTTAGAAACCACAGGTTTAGGTCATGGTTCCATCCCCAAACACTAAGGCAAAGGGAATAGCATTTTCTGATTAGTTAGGCCTCAGTGATGTACTCACCCAGAGGGTCAGCATCAGTTGAACCACTACCGGAAGGACTAAGATCAAGGGAGGATGGCTCTGGAAACCATACGTTGGGTTAGTGCCTTGATAGGTTAGTTAGTCAGAAAGCACTTAAACTAAGATATCAGCTGAGAATTAAAATTATTTCTGGTAAAAAACTTGAAAAGTTCTGTACTTCCATTTAAGTATCTGAATTAGCAGAACTGTTAAGAAAGTAAATGCATAACCACACACTCACAAAACCTCTTATTGTTCTCTATCATTACTATAGATTTTAATCTTTAATGAGGACTCTAATTTATACCTTTGATACAACCCACAATTTTTCATGTTAATATTCAGAAGATAGAGAAGCTCTTCCCTGTGTGTCCTGCCAATTTACAACTGTACAAAGTCACTACTTATTTACATGGCTGCTTACCTGATAAAAGGAGGAAACCAGAAACACGTTATTTCTAAAGAAAGCACTGGTTTTTCTGCCTCAATTCAAAGAAAGTGTAGATGAAAGGGAAGGAGGACAGTATTTGCTAGAAAAGGAAGGAATTATTAGATAAGGGAACGGAGAATGGGATTTGTTAAATGGAAAAGTAACATTAAGTGTCCAGAAACTATTTGATTTCATAGAAGGGCTCTATCTACAAGGCTTTCAGTTTTTAGGATCTGGTATACACAAGTACACATTTCGCATGCTAGCAAGGTAATGCTCAAAATCCTTTAATAGAGGCTTCAGTAGTACATGAACCAAGAAATCCCAGATGTACAAGGTGGATTTAGAAAAAGCTGAGGAACCAGAGATCAAACTGCCAACATCCCTTGGATCATCGAGAAAGCAAGGGAATCCCAGAAAAATATCTACTTCAGTTTCATTGACTATGCTAAAGACTTTGACTGTGTGGATCACAACAAACTATGGAAAATTCTTAAATAGATAGGAATACCAAACCACCTTATCTCCTGAGAAACCTGAAGGCAGGTCAAGAAGCAACAGTTAGAACTGGACATGTAAGAACGGACTGGTTCAAAATTGGGAAGGGAGTATGTCAAGGCTGTATATTGTCACCTTGCTTACTTAACTTTTATGCAGAGTACATCATGCAAAATGCCAGGCTGGATGAAGCACAAGCTGGAATCAAGATTACCAGGGAAAATATCAACAACCTCAGATATGCAGATGATACCACTGTAATGGCAGAAAGTGAAGAGGAATTAACCTCTCAATGAAGATGAAAGAGGAGAGTGAAAAAGCTGGCTTAAAACTCAGCATTCCAAAAAGTGAATCATGGCAAATAGGTGGGAAAAAAGTGGAAACACTGACAGATTTTCTCTTCTTGGGCTTCAAAATCACTGTGGATGATGACTGCAGCCATGAAATTAAAAGACACTTGCTCCCTGAAAGAAAAGTTGTAACAAACCTAGACAGCATATTAAAAAGCAGACACAACTTTGCCAACAAAGATCTGTAGAGTCAAAGCTATGGTTTTTCCAGTAGTCATGTATGGATGTGAGAGTTGGACCATAAAGAAGGCTGAATGCCGAAGAATTGATGCTTTCAAACTGTGGTGCTGGAGAAGACTCTTGAGAGTCCCTTGGGAAGCAAGGAGATCAAACCAATCAATCCTAAAGGAAATCAGTCCTGAATTTTCATTAGAAGGACTAGTGCTGAAGCTGAAGCTCCAATTCTTTGGTCACCTGATGTGAAGAGTCGACTCATTGGAAAAGACCCTGATGCTGGAAAAGATTGAGGGCAGGAAGAGAAGGAGGTGATGGAGAATAAGATGGTTGGATGGCATCACTCATTCAGTGGACATGAGTTTGAGCAAACTCAAAGACAGTTTGCTGTCCATGAAGGACAGGGAAGATTGGCATGCTGCAGTCCATGGGGTAGCAAAGAGTCAGACATGACTTAGTGACTGAACAACAATAATACATAAGTAAAGAAAAAGTAGTCCCAAAGTAACCACCAACATGGATTGAGTTTAAGTGAGCTTTAAAAAGAAAATCAAATTTATCATGAATTTCTTAAAGTATTATTAATTGTTTCAATGTAATCAGAGCCCACCTGCCCTAGGAAAATAGTTTTGTCTCTATAAAGCAACAAAAAATAATTTTGTTAACCTAAGAAGCCTCATTTTCTCCCAAGCTGAGTAATAATTGGAGGAAATATGGTTGATAGGAATGTTTATACAGTATTTTAGCTTAAAATGAACCTTAAGTAGAATTTGAAATGTTAGCAAGCATAAATGAATTGGTGAAGGAAGCAGAAATGATGGATTTTTCAGTTGTCCTGAAAAATCTCATTTTACCATGTAATAATTACATTTCATATTTATCTGCCTGTGTATCTCCTGCTGTGGGACTGATTGGGTGCAGAGCAAGTATCACTTTTCAACACAGAATCTTGTTTTCTTCCCATTTCCTAATATTTGATGACTAAATACAGAACACATGAAGCAGTAGGGACTTGGAATTGCTAGCAATGCAGGCTCCTCCCAAGGTACCAGTGGGGCTGTTAGAAATTTGCCTTGGCTTGTGACAGCTTGCAGAAGCCTCTGTCTATAAAAGGAGATGACACCCACGTGGCCAGAGTTCACACAAACAATGCTAAAACTGAATTTTTCTGCCTGGATCTAATAGTGTATGGTGAAATGTTGCATACCGTCACTTACCCTCTTTGGTGACTGCACTTTTGGACTAAAGATGAAAATTGCAGACTGTTGTTGATCTTATTTCATTTAGGAAAGAAGTGTGACAAACATTACTAATCACTTTGTGGTCATTGCAAAAAGGCAACTTTTGAGGGTGAAATGTTAGCAAATATTCTTTGAATAGCTAGATCGTCAAGGTAGAAGAAATGAGATAAGCCACAAAAATAGTACTACCCAAGATTATGGTTATTAAACATTTTGCTGATGGGGATAGAGTTTTCCTCAGTTGAACTTAAAATGGAAACATATCTCCTAAGTACAGTCAAGAGTATCAAGGGTTTTATTCTCTGAGAAGCATAACTGGAATATTATGAATATAAATAAAAGTGTTAATGTTTCAGTGCCATCAATATTTTCTGATTACTAATTCAGTTTCCCTAAACAATTTGATTCGGAGATGGGAACGCCCTAAATACAGGCATATTTCAACCATATTGGGAGGTATAGCCCTCTTTGTGATTTAAACTAGTGAAAGTTGCTCAGTTTTGTCAGACCCTTTGTGACCCCATGGACTGTAGCCCACTATAGTACTCCAGGCTCTTCTGTCCATGGAATTCTCCAGGCAAGAATACTGGAGTGGGTAGCCATTCCCTTCTCCAGTGGATCTTCCCAACTCAGGGATCAAACCTGGGTCTCCTGCATTGCAAGCAGATTCTTTATCATCTGAGCCACCATGAATGTCCAATATTGGATTCATCAATGTTTTTCTTGGGATGTTGGGTATCTTGAATGAGTCTTTGATCTGTTGGGTAAGTTGACCAAATAAATTTGCACCCACAAAGCTGAGATCCATATTTTGAACTTATCAAAATGCAAATACCCAGGCATAGCCAGCTAATCTAATTGATAACACTGCATTGCCATACAAGTGAAAGTCAAAATCCAATGTGAAGTCTTGAAGACAGTAGAAAAAAAGGCTATAACATTTCAGTTCTGAGTTTTGAAGAAACTGAAAGATTTGGAGCATTTGAGGTGAAAGCGATAAGCCTAATAATAATGAACATACAATTTCAATAGTTTAGAGATAGCAAATGGTTCATTTGTTAAGAAGTTATACATCTCTGTTAGCAAGTGAATTGTTTATTTCATGCTTTGGTTAACAGGAAAACAAAGGTGGGTGGTGGGGAAAGGTCATATACTCATCCAAACTCATTTCACGGTAAAAACAAACAGACAAAAACATGATTTTAAAACATTTGAATTGTGTTCTTTTAATTCAACTTTTAAAATGGGAATCTAAGACCTTGAGATTAAATGACTTATCAAAGGTACTCAGTGGTTCAGTCAGATTTTATATTCCTGATTTTTGTTCTTATTGCTCTGTGTAACCCGATTGGCTTGGAAAATCTTTCAGGACTGCTAAAGTACAGAGGGTCCAAATGAGAAGAGAGGTGGCTTTCTTGAAACGGAATGTAGATTATATACTCAGCTAACTCAGTTGACAGAAAAAGTGAAAGTGAAAGTCGCTCAGTCGTGTCCAACCGTTTGCAACCCCATGGACTCTATAGACCCCATGGACTGTAAAGGTAATTTACTAGCTGAGCCATGAGGAGTACTGGAGTGGGTAGCCTATCCCTTTCTCCAGAGGATCTTCCAGACCCAGGAGTTGACTCGGGGTTTCCTGCATTGCAAGAGGATTCTTCACCAATTGAGCTATCTGGGCTTCCTTTGTGGCTCAGCTGGTAAAGAATCCACCTGCAATGCAGGAGACCTAGGTTTGATCCCTGGGTCGGGAAGATCCCCTGGAGAAGGGAAAAGCAACCCACTCAATTATTCTGGCCTGGAGAATTCCATGGACTATATAGTCCATGGGGTTGCAAAGAGTCGGACAGAACTGAGCGAATTTCACTTTCAGTTGATAGAATGAAGAGCCTTTTATTTTGTGGTCAAGACAGGAAAGATATGAGTTAAGTTGGAATGTGAATTGGCAGTAATAATACCAGGCTCTGGTAATTAGCTTAACTGTTAATAGCCTCAATTAACCGTGGGCCTTGGACACTCTTTCAACATATCTGAACTTCAGTATCTTCTGAAAAGTGATGGAGATTTATATTTCTTTTATTCGTTGTGAATATGCAGTCCATATTTGCATAGCACTGCAGTTCCTATGCAGTCCATGGAATTCTCCAGGCCAGAATACTGTAGTGGGTAGCCTTTCTCTTCTCTGGGGAATCTTCCCAACCCAGGTCTCCTGCATTGCAGGTGGATTCTTTACCAGCTGAGCCACAGGGAAGACCAAGAATACCGGAGTGAGTAGCCTATCCCTTCTCCAGCAGATCTTCCTGACCCAGGAATGGAACCAGGGTCTCCTGCGTTGCAGGTGGATTCTTTACCAACCGAGTTATCAGGGAAGCCCATACTTATTTTAGGTTGCATCTAATGCCCAAATTCTATGATTTTGTGAAAAGTTTTCCAGTCTGAAAACACATTTTTTTAAAAATCCACCTTTTGAAGCGACCTTTAAAAATTTAAATTGACCTTGGGAGAGGGAAGATTTTTAGTTGGTTGGCTTACTTTACTCATTATACCTTATGAGGATTCCTACAGGTCATGAAGTGTTTTGTAACAAGTCAACTTTCTTCGTACTGACATGAGAAAAGAAATTAATGACAATTTAATTAAAGAAAAGATCTGAAGATCTCAGGGACTACAGTATGATCCACTGGTATTATACTGACACACAGAGTGTCAAGAGATCTGGGACTTTACAATTAACTTTCTGTGGTCTTTTACAATATCTGAGGCTCTATCAAATCCCAGGTACTGTTATGTGATCAAAATGAAAAGATGAAGAAGACATAGTCCAGGGCCTCAAAGAGCTCACAATTTAGTTAGGGAAATCAATGGCTAGGTAAACAAATAATTGCAACATAGTTTGGTAAGTGCTATTATAGAGGTAAGACAGCCTGAACCATAATTCTCAAACCTGACTGCACCTCAGAATTTCCTAGGGAGCTTTTAAAAAATGCAGGTGCTTTTTTGCCCTCCCTCTCAGAGATCATAATTTAAGTGACCTGGAGAGGGGCTTGGTGAATTGGTGTTTTTAAAAGTTCCCAAGGATCTTCTGAAATACAACTAGGACTGAGAATTACTAGGATAGAACAAGGGTACCAAACTCGGCCCTTAGGAACAGTAGGCAATGGTCAAGCGGACAAGAAGAGAAGACTCTTTCAGGCAGAGGAACAACTTTGTGCAGAGGCATAGAGATAATAGAACTCATGGAGCAGCAGGGGAACTGCAACCTGTTCTGTATTGCTCAGTGTAGATGTATCAGGGCAGAGGGTTACAGTAGAAGACGAGGCTGGGGATGTAGGTAGAAGGTAGATCATTGTGTGGTTTGTGAGGGAGTTTTGAACTTTACACTAATGTCAAGGGGAAATCCGGAGAAGGCAATGGCACCCCACTCCAGTACTCTTGCCTGGAAAATCCCATGGATGGAGGAGCCTGGTGGGCTGCAGTCCATGGGGTCGCTAAGAGTCAGACACGACTGAGTGACTTCACTTTCACTTTTCACTCTCATGCTTTGGAGAAGGAAATGGCAACCCACTCCAGTGTTCTTGCCTGGAGAATCCCAGGGACAGGGGAGCCTGGTGGGCTGCCATCTATGAGGTTGCACAGAGTCGGACACAACTGAAGTGACTTAGCAGCAGCAGCAGCAGCAGCAAGGGGAAATCAGTAGGAAAGTGACATGATCTCATGTTTCTTTTAGAAAAGATAGTTTTGGTGGTGCCGTGGAAGGTTAATTAGAAGGGTTGGAAACCAAGCAAGGAAACCAATTAAGAGGCTCTGGTAATCCAGGCAGGAAAAAGAACCTGAACAAAAACAGTGGTACCAGGAAGGTAGAAGGTATTCAAGGACTAGGTTGCTAGGAAGCAGTATCAACAGGGCAAATGGATGTAATGGGTGAGAGAGTAAGAGGAGTCTATGGAATATTATTTCTTCAGTTTGTAACTACTTTCGCTCATTTGTCAGTGGAGGATCTGCCCAAAATTAAACACTTCAGAGGCGGAGTTGTCCCTGTTTAGTTACTAAATCTTGTCCGATTCTTTTGTGCCCACCAGGCTCCTCTGTCCATGAGATTTCTCAGGCAAGAATACTGGACTGGGCTTTATTTCCTTCTCCAGAGGATCTTGCCGACCCAGGAATCAAACCTGTGTCTTCTGCATTGGCAAGCAGATTCTTTGCCCCTGAGGCACCAGAGGAAGCCCTGAGAGGTGGAGAGCAGCAGCTTTTTATGGACTTTTTAACAACATACAATGTGGTTTGAATCTAGTCATTTCAAAAATCAAAAGCTATCAAAATAATCAGAGGCTGCTTATTCTAAATGACTAAATTTCTGACATGCATAAGGCCAAGCACCTAACTAGCATTTCCACCCATTTCGGAGGAGAAAGAGAGTGAAAACAGCACTAAAACAAAGGTTGGAAAGATTTTAATTAACACAAATGGCTGTGCCTAGTCTTTAAATCTATCCAAAGCAAATGGAGTGAAAGCCTTCTAATCCTTCAGCACTTCATCTGGCCTTGACCTCAGAAAAAAGAGCCTCCCTCTTGCATCATCAAACTGACTTCCTTTAGCTCTTTGTTGTTCTGTGGAGGTCTTTGATCCCAGAATTCTCTAAGACAGGAAAAAACAGAAGAAAAAAAAAAGACAGCTAAAACCCCAAGTTTCCTGGCACTCACTTTGCAAATCCCATGCAAATATTAAATTAAAATGTACATTAACAAATGCATTCCAAAATTCTATACCTACTGTCTATTCAAGCCTTTAAAATGACTCGAAAACCAAAGTAATTCTCACCTCATTAGATTCATTTTTGCAGGTAGTTGCTCTGCTCATAGTTGTAGTGTCCAAGGTACCTGATGGGGAAAATTAGGAAAATGAGAGCTTTCTTTGAGTAAAAAAACCCTAGTTTTATTTTTAGTTGCAAGTCTGTTAGCATTCAGCCCAGTATCATATCATTGTAGGACTGACTCTGGTATTAACGTTGATACGGATTTTTTAATTGATGTTTTAGAAAATAACTTCATCAAGCAATATTTTTAAAGTAGAAGTGGCAAATCTTTTTTTTTTTTCTCTTGAAAGCTCACGTTCCACAGGGAAAAAAATCATTTGAGGATTACATCAAATAAAAACAATTTTATTTTGAGAGCCTAAAAAGGATACTTCCAATACAACTTTTTTTTTTTTTAACTTTTTATTTTGTATTGGGGTATAGTCGATTAACAATGCTGTGGTAATTTCAGGCGAACAGTGAAGGGACTCACTCTTACATATACATGTATCCATCTCCTCCAAACCCCCCTTTAAATAAAGAAATGAGATGATAACTCACATACATATCTGTGTACCCTCTGATAACCCAGATACATATTCCTCAAAAATGGCCAACGGTGGACAGCAGAGAACAAACAAAAGATAAAGGTGGGGGTGGGGATGAGAAAGAGGAGGCAGAAAAAAAGACAGGCCCAGACGGAAAGAAACGGACACAGGAGACAATGAAAAGGGGAAAAAGGGAGAATTGCGGGGTGCTAAACAGGCTCAGTGGTGAGTCTGTCCTAGGTGAGGGTTGCCAGACTAAAATACAGGATACCCAGTTAAATGTAAATTTCGATAAACACCAAATAATTTTTAGTATAAGTATGTCCCATGCAACACTCAGAACATATTTAAATTAACAGGTATTGTTTATCTGCAGTTTACACTTAACTGGGCATCTTCTTTCTATTAGCTAAATATGACAACCCTATTCTAGACAACCTGTTGTTCTCCTGAGTGTGTGATGCAAAAAAAGTTTACAATCTATTGTCATTCATTGAAGAAATAATAATATTAATAAAGGTACAGCTTACATTTTTTTCAACCTTCAAAATTTATGTTTAGGAAAGATGACTTCTATTCTCCCCTGGACTTCTATGGGGTTTTATAAGAAGTGAAAGAATGACCTAGTTTAGAAATTAACTTCACGACCTACTAATACCATGAACCTAACGCTGACATTGAAAAGGCTCAAGTTGCAGCAAAGCTTTAAAAAACCTGTATTTGAGAGCAATGCTATTTATCAAGGACCCAGGTTTGAGCTAGCTGTGGGTTTCCGCCTCTGCCTTTTAGAATTTTAGCTTAACACTACTATTTTCCTTTCAGCAGCACCTCCGGGAGTGTATTTTGGCCATCAGGAAGAGTAATGCTAAAGTGAAGTAAAGGTTAAAGCTGGGGAGAAAGACTTGCTTTCAGAACAGAGGGAGTTATAGAATAAATAAAGTCTCAAGAGTATTCATTTCCCACCGCACTGGGCTTTCATCTGAATTTATAAGTGGAGCAAAATATTCACATGCAAACTTCTTTCTTAAAATACCTCAAGGAAATGTGAAAAGTTGGGGAGGGAGCTAGGGGACGGGGTAGGGGAGGAGAGAAAAGCAAGGGTGTCAGAATCAAGTGGTTTATCGCCAGTTCTGTTAAACCTCTTTTTTGATCACCAGCAGGTGTGATGGGAAACTCAGCTGAATTTAAAGATGGCTACATGCCTGAGCTCTCTTAAGATGGGTGACTGCCAAAGGCCAAGACCTGCTCTCTTGACTCTACAGAAACCCGGGCAGGGCTGCCGTATACTCTGGGTCAAACTGTCTTTTTACAACTGGTCTGGAAGTAAAACCCTTCAAATGTGACTCGTCTCTGGTGAGACCAAAAGGTAAAACTTCACCCAGGCTATAAAATGCTTTTCTCTTCTGTAAGACTAGGAGATGCAGTATGCTAAGCAGACGAGACTGACAACGCTAATGCTGCAACCTGGGCCTCAAGGGAATTTGCAAAGAGGGGTTGCTTGAAGTGTAACAAAGTCAGTATTAACAGAGGATTGTATTTTGCCAACCAAGTCGATCACACCACTGTGACGCAGCCAACCAGCACACAGGACAATTGATGTGGGAGGAGGAATTCTTGGCCAGGAGCAGTGGGGGAAAATAAAACCCTCCCTCTGCTTGGAAATGCTTGTAACAGAAGGGCCTGTACCCTGATTTGCTGGAAGGTGTGTCCAAAATTACATTCCATCCATTCTTTACCACAGGTTTGTGACATTCAATTCTTTTGAAACTAGAGGAAAAGGAACATTATCCAGGAACACTTTTAAGTACTTCAAGAAAAGCACCACCTTGTGCAATTGCCTGACTTGTTAAATTCCTTGTTCTAATCACCTGATTTATCTGTGATAGAAAATAAAAACAGAATTAGACAGCGATTGTGGAGGAAGTGGACAGTGGCCGTTTTTGGAATGGAGGCCCCTGTAGTTTACAGAGTGAAATGATAGTTACGGATGTTGTAGCAGAATACTGAATTTAATATGGTATAATCAAGGCTGCCAGTAATACACCCCAGTGTCATGAAGCATGGTGGGAAACACTAACAGATTTTTAAATGTTTTCATTTGATATTTAGGGGTAGTACATTTTGTCTAAGGGCCATAGAAGACCAATGGCTCCCTAAAGTTTCCTGAATTACCACTGTTTATGGGCTAGAGGCCTGGATGTGATTGGTGCCACCTACTGGGATAATTGTAGAATTACAAATCTGTCAACCTCTTGAAACTAGCATTTCTGTTGTTACTGAAAAAAGGAATGTTATGGGTATGATTCTTTATTGGGAGGATTATATATCAAACAGGTGATTGGCCTGGATCCGAATCACAGACTTTAGAGCTGGAAGAGTCATAAGAAATTATATACTGGAACACTGTCAATTACAGAATATTTTAGGAGGTGAGCTTTGGATATGGAGTCAGAAACCTGGCTTCTCTGAACCAGCTTCTTGTTCTATAATGCCTACCTCAAAGAGTCATCGTGAGGATTACACAAACTATATGTTTTCAACTTGCTCTATACTGTGTTATGGTTGTTTTAGATAAAGAAAAACACTGAAACAAAATGACTGGTCCAGGTCATATCACTGGTGAGCCTAAGAGTAAGGCCTGTAAGTCATGTATCTGAATTCAAATCCAGTGCTTTTACCCATTAAATTACTATTTCCCAAAATCTGATGATGAGATGATTTTATGAGGCAACTGCAATAAATTTAGGAGGTGCTGGAACACAGCATTAAATATTATAAATCATAGTGAGATAACTACCCCCTTTACGATTCTTTCAAAGTTGAAACCCTGATGGCATCAAGAAGAAAAGTTTCAATCTGGTGGTTTTCTTTAAAACTGTTTTCATCTTGCTAAAGCTAAAGCTCCAGTACTTTGGCCACCTGATGCGAAGAGTTGACTCATTGGAAAAGACTCTGATGCTGGGAGGGATTGGGGGCAGGAGGAGAAGGGGACAACAGAGGATGAGATGGCTGGATGGCATCACTGACTCGATGGAAGTGAGTGTGAGTGAACTCCCGGAGTTGATGATGGACAGGGAGGCCTGGTGTGCTGTGATTCATGGAGGTCGAAAAGAGTTGGACGTGACTGAGCGACTGAACTGAACTGAATCTCACTTCCTGCTGCTGCTGCTGCTGCAGCTGCTAAGTCGCTTCAGTCGTGTCCGACTCTGTGCGACCCCATAGACTGCAGCCCACCAGGGTCCCCCGTCCCTAGGATTCTCCAGGCAAGAACACTGGAGTGGGTTGCCATTTCCTTCTCCAATGCATGAAAGTGAAAAGTGAAAGTGAAGTTGCTTAGTCGTGTGCGACTCAGCCATCCCATGGACTGCAGCCTACCAGGCTCCACTATCCATGGGATTTTCCAGGCGAGAGTACTGGAGTGGGGTGCCATTGCCTTCTCCAATCTCACTTCCTAATAAAGATAAAAGAGGCCTTAGGCTTCGGTATCTTGTTAGAATACTAAAATTTTATTTTCTGTATACTTATGATGTTTGGGCTTCCCTGGTGACTCAGACGGTAAGGCGTCTGCCTGCAGTGCAGGAGACCCGGGTTCCATCCCTGGGTGGGGAAGATCCTCTGCAGAAGGAAATGGCACCCCACTCCAGTACTCTTGCCTGCAAAATTCCACGGACTGAGGAGCCTAGTAGGCTACAGTCCATGGGGTCGCAAAGAGTCGGACACGACTGAGCAACTTCACTTTCACTTATGATGTTTACTTTTTATTATAGAAAACTATAGGCTTTTTTTTCATGTAAAACAGCAATACAATTTTATTTTCAAGGAAGGTATTTAAGAAGTTGAAGTGAATGTAAACAGAAAAATACTGAATAAACAATAAAAATACTGAATAAACAATAAAAAATAGTTCAAGTGACAGAAGTTGGGAAACACTGAGCACCCACCAAACCACCTCCCTATCATATCACTGTTGGTAATCATGGTGATGGTGGCTTAGTTCCTAAGTTGTGTCTGACTTTTGTGACCCCATGGATTCTAATCTGCCAGGCTCCTCTTACCATGGGCTTTCCCAGGTAAGAATACCTGAGTGGGCTGCCATTTCCCTCTCCAGGTTGGTACTCATATCTTAATATAATTACTTTAAAAATCCCTCATTGAAGAAAATTAGTATTTCTTTTGTTTTCTTTTCATTAATTAAACACTAGGCTATAAATAGATCAATATAACCAAAATTTAGGACTTAGATTTCAGATCCACTTGGTCTCAAACAAACTCAAAGCTTTTCTATGCATGTGTTTTAGAAAATAAAACTGGCCTGCAATCAGTATCTCATGCATGTGCAATCCATAAATCAATAACACACAAGAAATGGGTAACACATTTACACATACCTGGGGCTACATGCACTTGTGGTAATTGAACAGTTTAGGGCCCTATCACTTAGTACTCCAGAAGCTTAAGAGGAGAGAAGAGAAAAGGAGATGTTGATCTCTAGGCTGTTCTAGTTCAGAGTTCAAAGATTCAGGGTTCTGAAAGCAAGGGGGGAAAAAATCTTCTGAGGTGATCATGTTGAATGGAACCCTTCACTATTTATTGACTATTGACTTGATTTGAATCCAGAATGAAAGGATTTTTGGCTCCTTACTCTATGGATCACTTGAGATGACTTTCAGCTAATTTTAAATGAAATAAGACATGGATCTCTCACCCTCATCACCCTCCCCCTCCTCTATCTTTTTAATTCACATTTTAATGACTTTATACTGCTTCTGGTTGTATTCCAGATTCTTATTGGAGAGGAAAACCTCAAGCTTTCTGCTTTCCAATTCTTATCAAAACAAAAGTTAAAAGAAAAATATGGATGGAACACGGGCTGAAAGACAGGTAGATTCCTCCAGTCTCTAGATTTTCTAACTTTTAAATATGGATCAGTTCAGTTCAACAGAGTGCTATGGGCATGGACCAAATCCTTGTGAACTGACCCATCACTTACAAAAAAATTCAAATCAACAATCTCTTATCACACTGTGCCAAGGAGTAGATAAGAACCAGTCTTAGAAATTGAGATTCTGAATTTACCTTAGAAATATTGTTGAGGATGTTCGTTAACGTGACACATATTAGAGTGTCCTCTCCCCATGATGAGGATTGGAGGAGAAGTTTCTCTCATTTCAGTAAAAGTAAAAGCTGTATTTTTTCTGAGGGGTTGGTTTATTTTTATTTTATGGACACCATAAATCCATGTTTCCTTTTCTGGGAAATTCAGAATCAAGTTTGAAGCCTACCTGTACCAACTGTGTATTTCATTACACATTTTCATGTATTTACCTGGCTTCAACTTATTTTTAGTTTGCCTTGATTTAGTCATTTATTTAATCTTTGTGCTATAAATGATTTTATAACCTATTCAAGTCATTAGGGAATAAGATTGAGAAGAAATTAGAGACATACACATTAATATTGTTAAAACATTGGCATCCCTTAGCCATGATTTTTTTATTGCATGTCTCTTTTTAAAAAATTACACAGATTCATAGATCCATGAAAATTTAAGCATCCTTTCTTCCTGCACCTCAGAGACCATTCCTTCATTTTTTTGGAAAGATTTTTTTTTTAATGTGGACCATTTTAAAAGTCTTTATTGAATTTGTTACAATACTGCTTCTGTTTTATGTTTTGGGATTTTGGTCACAAGGACCAAAATCCTTGTGGCCAAATCCTTGGCTTCCCCACCAGGGATTGAATCTGCACAGCCTGCATCAGGACAGTGAAGTCTAAACCTGTGGGCTTTCTGGGAAGTCCCACTTCTTCATTTTCTTATAGTAAGCTATATGATTTCGTCTAACAATGTCATAAATCCTTTGGGGTGGGGAAATGCTGAAACTCCCAGAGGAATATCTGCATTGGTGAAACTCACAACCATTGTCCGATGTCTCTTTGGTCTTCCATTCTGAAGTAGCAGAGTCTATTCCAATAAGGTTTGTGAGATTAAACTACTCTAATTCCTAGGAAAGGAGAGGCGGGGAGGAGAAAACTAATGTTTTTTCAGGTGTCAATTCTGTATCTTCTACATATGCTAAGTACACAATGTATGACTTAGTCTTTACAAAGGAACATTTTATTTCCTCCAGCAGAATCTTTATGTTGATATAAGAGCTTCAGTGTAATAATAATGATGATGATAGTGATAATCTTTATTAAAACACTGCCGACTGACTTACTGTGTGCCCGGCATTGTGCTATCACTTTATAAGTAATGGACTCTCCAGTGGAAAACAACACAAACCTCACATTATGCACCTATGATACTGTACTTACCTTGGGATCTGGGAAGATTCAAAAATTCTTGCTTTGGCTCAAAATTCTGCTGTATGTACAGAGATAACTTCAGATCATTGGCCTTCTGGTAGTTCTTCAAGGTTTCGATTCTCAGCTCAATCACTTTGCCATTAAAGTCATTCTACAAGAGAACATTTTTTCAAGAATACTCATATAGAGTTGTTCTCTAAACCCACTACTACCTGAATCCTTTTTACTCATAAGTCTTAAAATGATCCTATCACGCTCAGTCTGTAAACATGGGGAGAAAGTATTTGTGATTCTTTTCCCATTTCAAATGGAACAAAATCAAGACCGTAGGGGAAAAGTGCTATACCCAAGGTGGAGCTGGAGATAGATCTCTCCAACCATCTTCCCACAAAACATTTCTTTTAGCATGACAGCTGGTAATCCAGATGAGCGGATCAGGTTTAACATTAAGTAACTAAAAGCTTCTATATTGCATAGATGGAACTGTACCCCATGTCCAGCCTTGGAAGACTTTGTACCTGAATGATGTTGGCTTGTTCCTGATACCTGACCCATTCCATTTTCCTCTGTTTCTTTTCCTGGTGGGAGAAAGAGCCTCTGGTGACAAAGTAAATTGAGATCAGAAATCAGTTCTCTCAGTATGCTGCAAAGACTTTATAGCAAAATTATGGTGTCGTAGATTCACTAATATATTGGTTTCAACTGCATTAGTCCTCTTAATTGGCCCCACCTGTAAAACCTACTCTCTGAAAGCTGAAAGCTAAATGAATAGGATCCTTTTATATCAATGAATGGTTGCAAGAAGCATGATATCTCTAAATATACATTCCAAAACAAATTAACAAGTATTTTGACATCACATAGCTATTTCAAATTTGTCATTATTGGCATAGCTTTTCCTACTTTGCCCTAGCTATTATAATTTACAAGAAACTTGCAATGCCACTCTGACTCAAATGTAGCATCCCAAAGGAACCAGATCTCCCATAAAATTTTGTATCTGTTCAGGAGCACACCATAGTTTAGGCAGACTATTGCTACATTAAAGATTTCTAATCTCTCAGCTCTAAAAGTCACTACTTCCAGAAAGATCATACTACCTTCCTTATTTCCTTCCCTTTCTCTGCACACAATGTCTCCAGTTCATTCTTGGTCTTCCTAGACGATGAGGGGGTTTTGGGAGCCTGGGAGGAAAAAAGAGAGCTAAAGGACTAGGAGGTCCCAGGAAAAAAATATAATGTCTCAGCCAACAGTAAATCCAATATACCCTTAAGGCCCAGCTCCTACCTGTCTATCTACCCAAATTAGCCTGGATTGTCAACAGGCTGTTTCCCTCTGTGTAGCATCAACAACTCTGAAATTCTAAGTACTATGCTGTCCACTTGCCTTTCCATCCTGTAAGTCTGTTTTGTTCTTTATTTGCAGTACTTTTTCTTCATCACTGAATTCTTCCGTGTTGAATGTCTGTAGAGAGGCATTTTGGCAAACATTTAAATTAGTGGGACTTTGTGAGGGAAGTGGAAAGCCAGTATGGGTCAACTGGAAAGCCAGCAAAGCAACCTCTCAGGGTCTGACATGAAAAGTGTACTACCAAAGGAGGTTCAGAATGAAGTGAGCCTTTCTATCTGGTCTCTTGAGTGTACTTTATAATAATAAAAACTATTAACTGAACCTTTATCATATGCCAATCACTATAGTAAGCTAATTACTCCTTTACTTATTTATACTATCGCATTACAAACATTCTCATTTAATCCTAACATGGCTGTTTTTATCTCTGATCTACTTTATAGATCAGAAAACCAAGACTTAGGGAGGTTAAGACATTTGTTTAGGGTCACTCGAGTAGGGAAGTACGGAGCTGGAACTCGAACCAGATCTCTTGGACTCCTTAAATCTGTGTTCTTAACCATTAGGCAGATGATCTTGTCTCCCCATTTCTCATTGCCTAAAAATATCAGTAGGGTAAGCTTGGGTATATGGACATCCCTTACACAAAGTCTTTCGGGAGCTCTGGAGAAACTGGATTTTGACAGAGGAAGAATGCTGGCATATTTCTTGTTACTAGTATTCAAGAACTCAGGAACTAAAATTTCTCATAATTCATAGAACTGATGTGTAGCTCCCACTAAGCACTAAGAGCAGATCTCAGTACAAGATACAGGCCTTGATAGTATTCCAGTTATTTGTGGAGAGGTGAGATGGGAAAAGCTGTCAGAGACACACTCACACCTGTGTATAGCACAAGACAATCTGCTATTTCGTCTCATAATATGTGAAAAAGCTCTTGAATCCCAAAGGCTAAGTGCATGAAGGGATTTCTATCCCTGCTTGGTTTCCCATCAAAAGGCCATAACATTTTTATATTAAACCATGCCTTGATTGTTGCAAAGTTGTAGGGGAACTAGAACTAGGTATTTATTCATTCAACTTCCATATGTTGATCATCTACTACGTGCCAAGCATTGTGCTACAATGCTAGGGATTCCAAGAAGAACAAAGCAATCAAGATAGTGGAGAAGCATGTATTTCCGAGCAGGCAGGGAGACAAGCAAATAAAATAATAATAACACACAAAAATAATAATGGACTTATAAAAAGTGCTATGGAAGACATGAACAGAATTGTATAATAGAAAGTAAGGGGTGGGGTGATGCCCTTTTTCAGATGGAGTAAATAAGGAGGGCTTCCCTGAGGAGGTAACGTTAAGCAGAGACCTGGAGGATGAGAACGAATCAGCTATAAGAAAACAGCATTACAGCCCAGGGATAAAGCAAAGGCAAAAGTTTTGAGCAGGGAAAGGTCTTGACATGTGGAGGCCAGTGTGGGAGGGGGGCACTTCTCTCAGAGGAGACTAGAAAGATGGCAGGAGGCAGCCTATGCCATAATAAGGAATAACTGTAAACGGTTTTCATAAGAAGAGCGACATGATGTAATAGTTTTAAAAATAAAGGTTAAAGAATGAATTGGAATAAGGCATGTGTGGAAACAGAGACATGAAAAAGTGAGGATGTGAACCAGAAAAAAGGGAATTTTCTCTTTTTCCAAGAGATCCTTAGAGGCACACACACATACCTTGTTCCACAGCATCTCCATTTCCTTCCGAAGCATCTTGTTTTTCCTTTCCTGTTGGAGGGGAAAATCCAAACAAACACAAATTTGTTTGTCTTATTAAAGTTAGAAGAAATTACTAATGGGGTGAACAGGGGGCAGCGGCATAATAAACCACAGAGGAAGGCAATAAATGAGCCTCGCCTCAAACCCAGGAACATGAGAGATGAGATTGATGATGATGATAAAAAAATAATAACAATTTGGAATAATAACTTTAATTATGGTAATTGTGGTATAATAATATAGTAATGAGTTCCTCACTCTTGCACTACTTCACATTTCCTGATCATATGACAGCTTCTCTGGGACTCAGACCCTTAATTTCTCATTTTTAAGATCCTTCATTGTTGATTTTTAAAAATCTTAAAGAATCTCTCACACTCTTCCCTTTTACTTTGGTATGTTCTATTTATTTTGAAATGTGAGGGGTTAATGTGCTTCTCCGGAGAAGGCAATGGCACCCCATTGCCCGTCACCCATAGGCTGACGTCTATGGGATTGCACAGAGTCGGACACGACTGAAGCGACTTAGCAGCAGCAGCAGCAACGTGCTTTTCATTGGAAAAGACCTGATGCTGGGAAGGATTGGGGGCAGGAGGAAAAGGGGACAACAGAGGATGAGATGGCTGGATGGCATTACCGACTTGATGGACATGAGTTTGGGTAAACTCCGGGAGTTGGTGATGGACAGGGAGGCTGGCTGTGCTGTGATTCATGGAGGTCACAAAGAGTCCGACACGACTGAGTGACTGAACTGAACTGAACTGAACTGAAAGTGCTTCTACTCATTAATCTTTAGATGGAAAGTTTTTCTAAAAGTCAAAGAAATAGAATTTTTACTAGCTAGTCCTTATTCTTGGAGAAGGCAATGGCACCCCACTCCAGTACTCTTGCCTGGAAAATCCCACGGACGGAGGAGCCTGGTAGGCTGCAGTCCATGGGGTCGCTAAGAGTAGGGCACAACTGAGCGACTTCACTTTCACTTTTCCTTTCATGCATTGGAGAAGGAAATGGCAACCCACTCCAGTGTTCTTGCCTGGAGAATCCCAGGGATGGGGGAGCCTGGTGGGCTGTCATCTATGGGGTCGCACAGAGTCGGATACGACTGAAACGACTTAGCAGCAGCAGCAGTCCTTATTCTTTCCAATGTTTCATCTGACTCCCTTTGGTTCAACCAGGACTTCCTAGATCAAGGACCTATGAGTGTTGGAGCACCAATGCTACAGATGAGCACTCTGTCTGAAGCTGTGGAACTGAGAGCCCTGTTCAGAAGGCCATCCCCTAGAGTGCCCACCAACCTCTTACCAGATTCTGCTTCATCTCTTCTGCTTCCTTAATGAGCTCAATGACTGAGGAGTCATCATTCCCCTTCCCTGCCATGATCTGCCTCATGATCTGTAGACTAGAAAGAAGAAAGAGATAGCATAAACATAATACTTCCTAAAGAGAAATACTAATATTCCATGACCAGCCAGAAACTATTCTACCATGAGAGGGAGATGGGGGCTGAAATCATAGGAGCTGTGGAAGTCTTTCTGGACATAAAAGTTCTCCAATTTCATTCCTAATTGACATTTACCTTAGGTGTGTGCTCTGGAGTGAATTCTGTGCCCTAAAACACTCAAAAGTTAGGTCTCCAAGAGCTAGTGAAACTCCTCTTGACCCTTTAAGATGAGGTTTTGCTGTATGACTTTTGGAGTAGAAAGGGGGCATTTTTCACCTCTGTGAAGAAGGAGGTTGAGAAACTTAAGGAGAAATCTCAGAATCATTCCCTGTCTTCTCCCCTGCTTTGCTTCTCTATATAAAAACACTGGAATTAACTGGGGAACCCACTTATATCCTTATGGTAGCCTCTAGAGAATCAAGCCATCAAAAAGTTTTTGATAAATATCAAGTCTATGACTATAAGAGAGGATATTCTTCAAAGGCATTAATTAACTTGTGCTTATATTCTTTGTACTTTTCCCTCTTTGTACTTTCCCCTCTCTAATTATAAGTGGAGAAGCAAGCCTTTGTGTTCCCTTGCCCTGAGAGGGCTAAGTTTCTGGGTTGGAAGAAGCTGTTGATTGACCACAATTTTCTGCCTGGCTGTTGTTCTCACAGCTTTCTGCCTGACTTTTGCTTTCCAAAAGTCCAAGCTCCATGAGGTGTTTTTGCTAAGGTAGACACATTAAAGTGAGATTCCCTAGGACTAGGAAGGAAAAAGAAAGTTGGTAGATTCCAAGAACAGTAAGTGAGTTAAGACCTCGATTGCCTAGTGCATTTATTAAGAGTAAGGCCAGACCCTAATCCAGAGGAGTTTGATGCTCAGAAACGATTTGCCATTCCCCTGCTTGGCATTTGAAGAACAGTCATGCCTCCTAAGGTGATTCCACAAACATGAATGGGCAGCTGTCTGTGTGACCCTAATACACGGAGGATACTGAAGCCTCTTATCTTTTCCTTGGGAAGAAATGTTGTAACTGTAGCCCTGTGAGATGAGCTGAGTCATATTTAATTCTACTAAAAGAAAAAAGGATTCCTTGCCACTCTGATTTTGTGGTTACTTTCTTGTTAATCTACTATAGCTACTAAACCTTTTTAAAAATGTAAATAATCATCACTAAATCCAGTTCTCCTGCCTTTCCCCTTCTAGGAAATCCTGAAAAGGGAACACATACCTTCTTTGTTTTTCCTCCAAGTTAGACATCAACTTCTGGAACAACAGGTTGTTCTTGTCTTCTAGAGGTTTTAGTATCTCTAGCAGTTCCTGCTTCCTCAGTTTTAAGTCCTCATTTAACTCCTTCAAGTAGTTGTCATCTAATTTAGAACTTCTGTGGGAAAAAACACTACATTTTCCCTTATCCTGGACTAATCACAGAGACCCTCTTCTCTCTCCTGGATAGTTACCACTCAGCATCTTCCATCATAGACTTACCTTGTTTTGGAAGATAAGTAAGATTCTGGAGAGTTTGAAGCACTTGTCATCTTGAAGGAAAACTTCTCCAAGAATAAAAAAGATCGTCTTGAAAATTTGTGCCTTCTTGTTCTGTTCAGTTAAGTCATCGTTTTTGTGCTGCTGTTCTTGAAACTCCTGTTGCACTGGACTGATTTTAGCTACAGGTTGAGGTCACAATGGCGCTAAGACCACAGATTAAACAGGTCTTTTAAGTAACTTGAACATCAGTGACAGATCGTTGACTGAAAATACTACTAACGACATCTGATCAGTTCTTGCCTAGCTTTAGCCAATGCTAACAGTTTTATGCTGAAGTCTTTGACTGAATAGGACAGTATCATAAAACATCTATATTATGGAATTCCTACTGTGTTAGAGAATGATGGCTTGTCAAAAATAACATCAACACCATCTTCCATGGCAATTTACCTCCAGGGAATAGAGTGCCGGCTATCTGTAGGGCACAGTACTGACTGGATTCTGTGAGTGAGGAAAAGATAAAGACAGAGCATCTACCTTCGGGAGTCTTCAGAGGAGAAGGGCATATCTCTAGCATACATCTAAAAAAATAGAGGCCAAACTGGCAAAGGCAAAGTATGGGTACAATATTGAGCAATGTAATACATGAGCCAATTGTCATTACTTTCTTATCTTTAAAATGTGATATATCACAATGGCAAGGTAGAATTATACTAGACATGTTACAAGAGGATATAGTTTGTACAAGCTCAAGTAAAAGATCACCCCATGGCCAAATTCCTTCCCGAGAGGCTGTAATTCTAGACTTCCTTTCAGATTCTGAATTTGCTTCCACTTTCCTCGCCCTACTAGAATCACATTTCTCTTAGCCCCTGCTGCTGCTAAGTCACTTCAGTCGTGTCCTACTCTGTGCGACCCCATAGACAGCAGCCCACCAGGCTCCCCCGTCCCTGGGATTCTCCAGGCAAGCACACTGGAGTGGGTTGCCTTTTCCTTAAGATCTTCCATTTTCTTCTATTCACGTAGTGATCAGAGGATAACTCTTAAGAGTTATACATTTGTTTTGTTTCTTTATGTTCTTGTGTGTGTGTGTGTGTGTGTGGCCTTGGCTTGTGGGATCTTAGTACCCTAACCAGGGATTCAATTTGGGCCCATGTAGTGAAAGCATGGAGTTCTAACCACTGGACCACTGGGGGAATCCCTTTTATGCTCTTTAAACACAGTTTTAGGACCATATTTTCAATGACATTCTCAAGTGTGAACTGTCTTGTTAATTTCAAGTGAGCCTTTTCGAGGATGTTCTAGGGGCATTCTCCAAAGTAACTTAGACTTTCTGTCTTTTGGGAAACCTTAAAGGCAGTGAAAATGTAGTGAAAATTAAACAAGATTTAGTTTGTCAGATCTTGGTTTGAATCTCAGTTTCACTGTGAGCAGTGCACTGACTGTGAGTGAGTTACTGTATTCCCTGTCTCAGTTTCCACTCTTATAAAAATGAAAGTTGTAAACTAAAAGGTTTGTTGTGAGAATGAGATGTAGTTATGTGAAGCTTCTGGCTCATGTCAGGTATTTACATTTTAGTGAATTTTTGGATGGTTTGGATTTAGGGATTGTTTTATGTCCTAAGAGGTCAAATACAAAAAAGATGATTTATATTATGCTAATGAAACTTAAGCTTCAGAGTCCTTCATTTTCATAGACCTCTTCCAAAGACTCTGTATCTCATTTTGTATTCTTTTTTGGAAGGAGAAAACTCCCCAAACTATATACACTTTAAGGGTATACAAAGTATTTTCTATACAAAAACTTCTCTTTAGGCAGTCTCTACAAATATTTTTTATAAAACATATATGTGTCACTTGTAAGTTTTATATGATAGCTAGTGTAATGTGACACCAAATTAAAATGCCGTATCAGGTGCAACATAATGTAACTCACATTGGTTGCCCTAGGAGTGCCCATGAAAAGTTTGGGTTGAATGAGTCTGAGCAAACTCCATACAGTTAAAAGAAGGAACAAAGTGGACTAATTATTAGTAGTAGCTTTTTAGATTGTAGATGTGGCAGGTATTACAAATAGAGGACAAAAATGGCATTGATCACTAAAGCATGACCTCTTTAAATTACATGTTGTAACATTTGGTTGGCAGAATTATGTTAGAATTTTAAAACATTTAATGCACAGACAGCATCCCAACTCACCTTCCTTTCTGTCCTTGGTCAGGAATGATTGAAAGTAGAACACTTGCTATTCTGATGTGCTCTTTTCTATAGCCAATCAGCGCCTTTAATTTCCTAACATTCTGACGCCCTTTCTTCAACTTGGAATATGACTTCCAAGAAGAATTCCTTGTAATAACATACACAGACTTTAAGAGCTTAAAGCAAACAAACAAACAAATCAACCCAAACCCAAACAACAGTATGGAATGGAAGAAAATCAACTTATTAATTATCTCTGGGACAGATGCAGGGAGGGTGAAGCTATAGAGGACCATTAGAAGTGGAAAGAAAAGAAGGTGAATGCTAGTTTTTCCTAAAGTAGACATTTAGGTCATCTGTTGATTGAGGGAGCATGGTAGGAAACTTTGAAAGAGTAATGACTTGCGATATGAAATAGCACCTGAGCAGTGGAAAAGGAAGTCAACCAGGCAAGAGGGAAAGGACTGCCAAGTAGTGCTAAGGGTCAAGGTCAGTTTGGGAATTGCAGATCTGTTACGGCATGAATTGGTAGTAATACAATTTCTCCAGCAGTACTTGGCAAACTAGAAGCAGTCGTAGAGAGAGCAGATGGTTGTTTGATTCTGAGCTGTGACTTGGCAGAAGGGATATGTAGAAGTTCAAGGGTGTAGGGAGGCTGAGAGGGCTGTTGAGTGTAACCAGCAAAAGGTCCATCATCATTCAGGTGATGCAGGGAAAAAAATGAAAAAGGGGGTAGCTAAGAGGGGAAACCAAGGAGTTGAATTTAAGGAGTTGGGGATGGAAGAACAGGAGATTATGGTCAGTGAACACACTTCTTAGGAAATAATTTGTAGAACCTCATCACTTTTTAGATAAATTCTAGTAGAAATTCATATTTTTTTTTCCTGCAGTAAGCTTTCTGTTGCTTCCTGTCACTGCACAATATTCACTGAAATTCATGTGACACCTCAAAATAGGCCTTATAACAAGCTATTCACAATGACCTCATCCAACATTATAGCATTTGATTTTAGTATCTGTTAAGAAAAAGTGTGATTGCTCTATAATTAGAGAACTCAGAGCAGTAGCATTTTCATGTTAGTTTTACCAGTAGAAAATCAGATTAGTTTAATTAAGCCACGTCTCCAAGAGGAGAGGCAATTATTTTCATATTAAAGCAAAAAAAATTTTTTTTTTCCCCTACCCTCTCTCCCTCAGCTTTGGTTGTAGCAACAAAATTACAGAATGCCTCAGGGAAGAAACATGAGGACCTTCTGGTCCTTTCTGACCCAGAGCCACTTCAACCCCTGAGGAGATGATAAGAATTCCATTAACTAAAGTAAGGAGAGAAGTGCTGGCAAAATCATAATAGCACAAGCTTGTAGGCTCTTAAAGATCACCCACATCTCCCTGTGTTGTTTGTTATAACCATTTTTGGTCTGCTTCACTTTAATCTGTGCTAGAGCTGTCCCAGGCTAGGGTGCACCTACATTTGGAGTGAACCCAGGTAGCTAAGAAGAGGAAGATTAAATTTTGGAACTCTTGAATTCTCTGTGTTATTGTTGAGGTCTTTATGAAAGCAATGTATTTTCTCAGTATATCCAAATACTTAGTATAATGGTCTTCAAACCGAGGTATGTGAATGTTCATAAAGATTTTTCAAGAAACGCAAAAACAAGGGTTGTTTTCAGGTGATTTTTCTTGATTCTGGGTTTCCATAAGTACTTACTTATTAAAATGGATCTGCCTGAAAATGCCCCTTGATGACTTCTCCTATCACCTCTTTCCTAATTACACTTTTACACTTGTTAAAATGAAAACCTTTCAACCATCTGAAATCTTCCATGACTTATCCTACTTCAGTGGTATGCTTTGGTGGATGTGTATAAACATCTAAGACCTTAAACTAACCACAGTGTTGGTGTTGGAGTTAGAGTGAATGATTATTAGTGACTAGATTACAAATTCTTTTGCAGGTCATGTGGTTTCCAATTCTTCCAACAAAATTGAAGAATGACATAATCAAATCGTCAGCTTAACTTTATTAAATATGAATTCTGATGATAAATTACTATATGGGTTTTGGCTTTTAATTCAGAGAGAGTTCAAAGGTCTGAGTGACCCTGCTATAACAAAACATCTTCCATTCTTATTTGCTTATTTGTATAAACAAGTTCTCTCAGGGAACATTGTATGTAAAGCAAAAAGTGTGAATAAAATTGGTGCTGGTCTGTTTTATTCTAGCCATAAATAATATTCACCTATGAATACAAAAATTAAATAGGGGGGAAACAGTCTACCAACCAAATTAATAGAAGCATTTCCAACATAATTCATTGTAATTAAAAATTAATATGAAAATGTCTTTTTTGTCAGTGTGTACTACTAATAACTATAATGCTAATGCACCCCACTCCAGTACTCTTGCCTGGAAAATCCCATGGACGGAGGAGCCTGGTAGGCTGCAGTCCATGGGGTTGCTAAGAGTCAGACACGACTGAGTGACTTCCCTTTCACTTTTCACTTTCATGCATTGGAGAAGGAAATGGCAACCCACTCCAGTGTTCTTGCCTGGAGAATCCCAGGGACGGGGGAGCCTGGTGGGCTGCCGTCTCTGGGGTCGCACAGAGTTGGACACGACTGAAGTGACTTAGCAGCAGCAATGCAATTCTGAAGAAATTTCAACATTTAGCAACATAAGGTGACAAGAAATAAAAAATAAAATTTCAATGTACATACATATTTTGCAGAGAAGAATGATAGGGTGATAAAAAAGAGACTTCAAGCATAAAATATGTTGCATTTGAATAAAATTCTGTGGGGGAAATGGGATGGAAATTTGCGTTCAAAGAGGAAAAGGAGAAAATGTTAAAGAAGAGCTTTATTTAGATTTTATTGCATATGGGTTTTTAAAATTAATTGTATACATTTTAAAGTAATATAAAAGATTTATTTGGAATGTCAGTATTACATCAGAAATTGTATTTTTTAACCTCTTAAATGTACAATAAAAAGATTAGATGTCAACCTAAAAACATGTGAAATGATACCTAGTTTCCTAGTGTTTCAAAATTCTTTTAGAATAGAAAAGTAAAAAATAACAAGGCTGAAGACCATTGCTCCAGGGCAGTGGTTCTTGACTCTGATGTATTTAAGAATCCCCTGGGGAACTAGTAAAAGCTGCAGATTTCCAGGCTCATCCCCCAGAGATCCTACTCTGTACATCTGGAGAAAGTACAGTTTTAACAAGCACTCCCTGGTGATTTTCATACGTGATCAGTGGACTGACTGACCTTTGAGAAATACCACTTCAAGGTTTCTTCTCAGATCACAATGCATCAGCAGAAGGCTGCTTACTTGCATCATTTTTTTTCTGGGTCATCTATAGAACTTCCTGCCTCCTCTGAGTCATATTTTGTGTCACACCTTCACCGTTCACTTGGGGTGCCTTGAGAAATTGTTATGAAGCCTTCCTGAATTTGTAAAGAAGATTATCCAACACATCAGTCTCTTATCTACTCTCCTGGCCACCAGTGCTGCCCACAGGTGATCACATCTCACAAATTTCACTCAGAATTAGGTACTAAAGAAAGTGTTGCTTCTTCAGGAAACTATTTGTATGCAGTTTGCCTTAGGGATAAATCAATAAACTAGTTTTGTTTTTCTTTTCCTCTGGTTTACTGAGAATCTTAGAGATAATTTTGCGCCTTTGGACATTTGGGTCCTAGCTCTTTCTTGTTTATGATCTTCCAATTAATATTTTTCTTGGTCCTGATTTTTTAAATGACCTTACTCTTTTTTATTACTAAATCCTCTCAGATCCTCTCTGCTACTGCTAAGTTGCTTCAGTCGTGTCCGACTCTGTGCGACCCCATAGATGGCAGCCCACCAGGCTCCCCCGTCCCTGGGATTCTCCAGGCAAGAACACTGGAGTGGGTTGCCATTTCCTTCTCCAATGCATGAAAGTGAAAAGTGAAAGTGAAGTCACTCAGTCGTGCCCAACTCTTAGCGATCCCATGGACTGCAGCCTACCAGGCTCCTCCATCCATGGGATTTTCCAGGCAAGAGTACTGGAGTGGGGTGCCATTGTATAAATATGTAAACCATAGAAAAAATTATTCTTTTGTATCTAATTTAAATATATATGGTTACAATAGATTGGAGCCAAAATATTTTCTAGTTTTATTCACCTGTGTGTGTATACATCTGTAAAGGAAGCTTGCTTTCCTTACGGAAGTACAGAATGGATTAATGAAATTTACTGTTACATTTTGTGTGTACTCAGTGGTAAGTCATACTGGGATTTCAGGTGCACAACTGGAAAAATGGGGAGTAGGATAAACTAGATGGACTTGGGGGACTAGCTTATTACATGGTGGGGACTGAGTGGGGATAGAGGGCAGCAGAGGCTTTGTCTGCATGTATGTATGGGGATGGGAGTCACCACTTGGCTCCAGCTGAAATGCAGATCCAACTCTGCCAGTTCTTAGTGACTTTCAAAAGAAAATGGTTGACTTTTTATGTCACTTATTTACTTTTAAGTGTTGTATGAATCAAACAACATATTTATGGGATTCATTTGGCCTGCAGGCTGCCATTTTGAAACCTAAACTCAAGGTAAACCAATTTTTTCTGTACTTTCCGAGTTTTTCTTTTTCTTGCATTGAAATGATCACTTTCAAATAGCCTTTTAGATCCAGGTAATTTACACAATGTTTTGCTTAAATTATATGAAATGCCAATTTGATCTCATTTCCTAATTTGACAGGTTTAGATTGAGTGTATCAGAGAGTGAATGACAGAGGCAACACTCTCCAAAATAAAATGAAAACCAAACCCCCAAAACCACAGATATTTTTGACATTTATTATTAGGCCTTATGGGGGACATTAAAAAGTATTATATAAATAAAATGTAATATTAGTAGGCAATATAGTCATACTGTATAGTCAGAATCACAAGTAGGCTCAGTAGTCTAGACTGAGCAGAGAATTCTCTGATTCTGGTTTAGCTATTTATACAGGTTTATATGCTACATCAACTGAAAAAACCAAACAGCGTAAAGTATCTCTCTACTGAGGTTTTAAAAATTTAGTAATAACCATGTATAATTTTAGACACTACAAAATAAAAATAAATACAAAATTATGTACCCTTGTAACCTATACTGCTTCAATAATCAAATACTAAAAATAAGATGATTTATCCTGTTATTAAGCATTTCTTCTGCATTGCAGCATTTTTTTTATTTGTACTTGCAAATAAGTAATTAGAGGATTATAAATGATAATTAGAAAATATAAGAAAACAAAGTCTGAGCAGGGATTGTATTTTTGAAAGGCTGTATAGTGCTAAGTGACAAAATTGAAAATCTTCTGACTTTATAAGCTGCTATTTTCCATGCACAGAAAATTTTATTCAGAGACTTGTTTACTATACTAAATCAGACTCCTTTTCCAATTACAGTTTGGGTGCACTATAGCAAACTTTCTGAATGTTACAAAATGAGGCATCAAATTAAACATTATTTCTGAACTACAGAATCATTTTAAATAAAGTATTATTACTTGGGTACATGTATTATAAACTTATCTGTAAGCCAAACAGCATTTACTAAAAAGAAAATGAAGTGCATTATGTATTAATGCATCATGACAATAAAAGTCCTGAAATTTTCTCATTCATTAAATTTTCTCTTTCATTAAAGACTGTTTACAATGGTCACAAAGCTTAATTTAAGAGGTTCACATTCATTAAGTAAAAGTTTTTTGGAACTGAAGTTATGATATGGCTTAGTGTTTAAAAATAATACTGCCCTAGGAACATAAAAATGTTTAAAAGGGGTGAATATATTAATGGCTCTTCTGGGAAGCCCTCTGTCGTCTCTATAAAGCCACTCATGAGCCTATGATCATGGTAAAAGAGAGACAGATGTAGTCTTTGATCTTGCTCATTGAACAGATTCCATAATAATCAAACTGAATTGAAATTGATAGTTGAAATCATCAACATTTTTCAGCTTGAAACCTTTTTGTGTGTAGCAGGCACAGTTGTTTGCCTATGTCAAGGCTACTTCCTCTTCTGGCCTTGTGTCCAGTTCCAGGGTTGGATCACAACTGGTCAGATCCTCTTTGCTGATGACAGGTTTAAGTATAGACATGTGATTCAGTCCTGGCTGACAGAACTCAAGGGGAAGACTGTTGGGGTTTCTGGGTAAAATTTGTCCTTTTTAATAAAAGAAGAGAGAGAAAAAAATGCATATTTACTCTCTACCTCTTTCTTACTTTGGACACTGTCCTAAAAGGAGAGAAATCTTGAAGGTACTGTAGCCATTTTACAGGGTAGAAGACCAGGAGAATTATAAAGAAACTAAGTCAGCACCCTAACAAGCTGGAAGTGCTAAAGCATCCTTTGACCCACTTACCTCCAGACTTCTTATGACCTGAAAAAAAAAGCTTTTGTTGTTTTAAGTCACTGATAGCTAGATTCCCTGTTGCTTACTGTTTAATGGAGTCTATTGGAATACTATATATGCAGGGTCAGTGGTGTTCCAGAGCCAATTCACTGGCTGGTGAGACAACTGTGCCCATCTCTTTCCAATTCTGCCGTCAGTGACTTCAAATTGGTAGTTTTAAATTACCTATGATGGGACTATTTACACTATGGGACTAGGCCAATGATACATATCAGGACTCCCCCGATGCCTCCCAGAAAGATAGTTAAGCATTTATCAGCAGCATACTACTGGGTTATTTATATTACCCTCACAAATAATAATACCTACTATGCTACCTTTGTAAAGAATCTGCCCACAGTGCAGGAGACCTGGGAAGATCTCCTGGAGGAGGGCACGGCAACCCACTCCAGTATTCTTGCCTGGAGTATCCCAGTGGACAGACGAGCCTGACAGGCTGCAGTCCATAGGGTTGCAAAGAGTCAGACACGACTGAGCAACTCAGCACAGCATACAACATACTACCTATCATCTTAAAAACATTTTTTTTTTAAATTTATTTGTTTGTATTTTGACTGTGCTTGGTCCTCATTGTTGTGCGCAGGCTTTCTCTAATTGGGGTGAGTGGGGGCTACTCTCGAGTTGGGCTGCACAAGCTTCTCATTGAGGTGGCTTCTCTTGTGGAGCTCAGGCCTTAGGTGCACGAACTCAGTAGTTGTGGGGCAGGCTTAGTTGCCCCATGACGTGGAATTTTCACGGACCAGAGATGGAACCCATGTTCCCTGCATTAGCGGGCAGTCAGATTCTTAACCACTGGACCACCAGGAAAGTTCCACTGCCTATCATCTTTTAAATTGTATTTTTTAACAGCAAATGTATAAGGAATTATACTAAGACATTTTCAAGTTGTAGGATTTTAGAACTGTAAAAGATATTTTTTAATTGGAGGATAATTGCTTTACTGTGTTATGTTGGTTTCTGCTGTACAGTGTGACTTGGCTATGACTATACATATATGCTCTCCCTGTTGAGCCTCCCTCCCACCCTGCACCCCACATCCCAGCCCTCTAGGTCATATAGAGCACTGGGCTCAGCTCCCTGTACTACATGGTCGCTTCCTGCTAGCTAGCTATTTTACACAAGGCAATATATATATGACAATGCTTCTCTCTCAATTCATTCTCCCCCCTCCTTCCCACACTGTGTCCAGAAGTCTTTTCTCTAAGTCTGCATCTCTACTGAAAAAAAGTGAAAGTTAGCCGCTCAGTTGTGTCTGGCTGTTTGCGACCCGATGGACTGTAGCCCGCCAGGCTCCTCTGTCTATGGGGATTCTCCAGGCAAGAATACTGGAGTGGGTTGCCATGCCCTTCTCCAGGAGATCTTCCCAACCCAGGGATCGAACCCAGGTCTCCCACGTTGTAGGTAGATTCTTCACTATTTGAGCTAGCCTCTCTATTACTGTCCTACAAATGGGTTCATCAGTACCATTTTCCTGGAGTCCATATATATGCATTTATATACAACATTTGTTTTTCTCTGACTTACTTCACTCTGTATGACAGGCTGTAGGTAGAACTGCACAGGATTTTAGTAAAGCAGAGAAAAATTAAATCTTAAGTGATTTTAAAACAAACCTAACATGACATAACTAATTAATAGCAAAGTCAAGTTTACACTTTGCCTCTATTCCCATCTTAGTGATCTTTCTACTACAACATAGAACCATTATATTATTTGCATAATAATAATAGCAACAATAATAATCCTTTGCCTATGAAATCTAGCCTCAAATAAAAGTATTAAGCCTGTGAGATATTCAATTTCTCTATAAATAGACCAACCTAGTTCTGATATGCATATAATGTCATGTTTAATTATATATTCTACAGTTTAGTCTATTCAGCAAAGATGCAGAACTTGAAGAAGACTGACACATGGAAACTGTTAGTATGAGATTAAAAGCTGCCAACAACCTTCAATCATCATTACTCACAGTGATTCCTGATGAGTAACAGGATGATCAATTGCACTGCCCAAGTACACCGAAGACAGTCTCATAGAGAAGGAGCTGCTGCTATGCCCATTCTCTCTAGAGGTGGAGGGACTGTCAGATGAAGTCTGAATTCCTCTGCTCAACTGAAGACAGGCAGGCAGTCTTAAAAATCAGAAATTGCACTGCGGGATGCAATGAATTCTCAAAGGATCTGAACTGGACTCTGGGACAATATAATGCCATATTCTGACAAGTTAGATTTGAAATAACTGACCAAACTAGCCAGCAGAGATTAGATATTGAAAATACTCAATACTGGTTAGAGTATTTGTGGGAACTTCACAGTTCTGGTGAAAGTGACAATTGGCACACTTCAGGGAAGCGATTAGACAATATACTGCATATCCGTAACCTTAAAAATAAAGATGTTGCAAAATTGTTGATAAATGTTTGACTGTGCAGTGATATTCTTAATATATGGGGAAGTTTATTTTACTGGTTTCTCTACTTTGGGGTACAGTTGAAATTTTCATAAACTTTTAAGAAATGTTTATCATTTTTTGGTTTAGGAATTCTAATTTTTAGTGATCTATTTTAAGGAAATATCATAGATTCAAAGATTAATGAAAATTCATTATAAAGTCATGAAAAATTGAAAATAATCTAACTTTCTAACAACAGGGGAATAGGTGAATAAATTATGATATATCCATGCAATAGAATTCATTGAGCCATACAAATCTTACTCTGAAAGATTATTATTAAAAAGAGAAAACACTCAAAACACAATATGAAATAGAAACAAACACAAAACAGCAGAGTCTATGTGTGTGTGTGTATATGTGTGTGTTTGCTTAGAAGACTGAAGAAGATACACTAAAATCAAGGTGCTCTCAGTGATCATATTTTCCTCTGTTTTTCTGGACTTTCCAAGTTTTTTTTTTATATTAGCACATTTTATTTTATAATTTAAATTTATTTATTTTAATTAGAGGCTAATTACTTTACAATATTGTATTGGTTCTGCCATACATCAACATGAATCCGCCACAGGTGTACACGTGTTCCCCATCCTGAACCCCTCTCCCACCTCCCTCCCCGTACTATCCCTCTGGGTCATCCCAGTGCACCAGCCCCAAGCTTCCTGTATCCTGCATTGAACCTGAACTGGCGATTCACTTCTTATATGATATTATACATGTTTCAATGCCATTCTCCCAAATCATCCCCCTCCTCCCTCTCCCACTGAGTCCAAAAGACTGTTCTATACATCTGTGTGTCTTTTGCTGTCTCGCATACAGGGTTATCATTACCATCTTTCTAAATTCCATATATATGCATTAGTATACTGTATTGGTGTTTTTCTTTCTGGCTTACTTCACTCTGTATAATAGGCTCTAGTTTCATCCACCTCATTAGAACTGATTCAAATGTATTCTTTTTAATGGCTGAGTAATATTCCATTGTGTATATGTACCACAGCTTTCTTATCCATTCATCTGCTGATAGACATCTAGGTTGTTTCCATGTCCTGGCTATTACAAACAGTGCTGCAATGAATGGGGTACACGTGTCTCTTTCAAAATTTCTCTAATGAGCACGTGGAAACTTTTAAAATTAAAAACATTTTTCTTATTGTACAATCAAAATATTCTAATTTTAAATCTAGGAAAATAAGAAGGAAGAAAACATGGAAACATCTGTATTTAGAAATAATAATAGAAGATTTAAAACCGAAACAAACAAAAACCTTTCAAGTCACTTGGAGATAATTCTGACAATAAAGGGTATCTGTTTCAATCAGCACTGAAGAAGGGAAAACTACACACCCAAAGCTTACCCCATGTGAGAGGCAGGTTTCCGTAGGGAGGTGAGGAAGAAGAGAGAGAAACTCATGGGCTAGGTGTAAGGTAGAGTCTTGGAGACGCTGGGAATTGTGAGTGAATGTTTGGGGCAGCAGCTGCTATCTGTAGGAGGTTATAGGAAGGGACAGCCGTGGAGAAAGGACTTAAAAGATTCTTGCTCTGCCTTCAGAATGCACTCTCCATTTTGGGATGCATGTTTCTCCACTCTACTAGAAGTAAAGAGTGAAGAGCGTACAGTATTATACTAATACTTTCCAGGTGTTTGTGTCTGAACATGAAAACAAGTTGAGGATGAGCCAAGTGAGGCTCGACACAATTTATTGAGTTCTAACATTATTCCCAGATAACTTGTCCCAGATATGCAATTACAAGGCTTCTCCATCCATGGGGTTTTCCAGACAAGAATACTGGAATGGGTTTCCATTTTCTTCTCCAGGGGATCTTTCCAACCCAGGGATCAAACCCAGGTCTCCTGCATTGTGGGCAGACTGTTTACCTTCTGAGCCACCGGGGAAGTCCCAGAAATCTGACCAACTTTTTCTCACATGACTTAAAAAGCCCTATTCTAGACCAGTGGTTATCTTTTTCTTTCTTTTAGCAACACATGGGACAAGCGTTGTTCCTATAGGAGACATATTTGCATGGTGTACCCAGAGTTGAGACATTTCTCCAAATTAAGAAAGCAATTCTAGTGAGCATAATGTTCTTATAAAGAAATCTTTGACTGGACTTTGATCTATATTCAAAAACAGTGATCAATTCACAAATGCTGGCTGTCTTTAACAGGCTGATCCCTTGGGTAGGGCAACGAGAGTTGTCACCCTGGGCCTCTGATGAGGACGCAGGGCCGTGTAGGTGTTGCACCTATTCTTTTTTTTTTTAATGTAATTGAAGTCACTTTCAAAATTTCTGCCTATAATGATATCCCAAGAGGCTTATGAAAATTGCTGATGGTGTAACTGGCTTCCGAGTGAGAGATTAGTGTGGGCAGGCAGGATAGTTTAAGTTGCCAGGGTCTTATACTCCTCTGGGAGTGGCCTTGATCTTTAACTTTTCTCAGAATCAAATTACAAATAATCTCACTTGAAAGAAGGCAGTTCTGTTTTTCATCTTAAATAGGCTCTTTTATTGGAGAAGGAAATGGCAACTCACTCCAGTACTCTTGCTTGGGAAATCCCATGGACAGAGGAGCCTGGCAGGCTATAGTCCATGGGGTTGCAAGAGTTGGACATGACTTAGTCATTAAACCACCACCACTATAGGCCTTTATATCTTGAAATTAAAACTGAGTCATAGGAAAGTAAGAATGATGGCTAATGATATTCATTAACCAATTTGAACATTTACTATACACAAGGCACTTATTTTAAGCTGTAAGGATTCAGCAGTGACCAAAGACAAGCAAGGTTGATTTCTACTTTCATAGTTTTTATTCTGGTGGATTGCCGGGAGCCAGCATGAGGAACTCTGCCCGTGGCAAAGGTCATGAGGAAGGAGGCTCGGCATACGCAAAGGCGGGATCGAGCCTCAGGAGTCCCCCTGGAAATTCTCGAGCATCTACCCCCAAAACCAGAGTCTGACTACTTTACTGCTTTGTGCTCTCACCTACACCTCTGACTTTACTGGGGGCTGTCCCCTACCACCTTTTTCGGAGAAAGAGTTAACTTACAGCTCCAGTTAATAATAATTCCTGGGCGTGACAGGAATGTTTCAACCTACAAACTCCTCTGAAGGTTCTCTAGCCTGCCTGACAGGTTTGTTCGGCCACATGTGATTGTTCACAGCCTCCCAGCCGTGAGAGGCACGAGAAGCTTTAAACCTTCTAAAAACAGATTCTTTAGAAAAGTTAGGAAATTATTAGTGTAGTATAGTGGGCTGATTAGAAATTGTATTGGTAAAGGGTTTTTCGTTTGTTGAGCCGATGTTTACTGCTAAGTCTCCACATCCCCTGCCCTTATACACATTAATGAATATATAGAAGAAATAAGTATTAACCTTTGATATTAATCACGTTAAACCTTAGGCTAAACAAATTCTTTCCTTAATTAAAACCTACTGCACCCTCACCCTATAAGAATGTAACCTTATCTGGCGCCTTTGGAAGGTGGCATCTGTTTTAAGAATAATCACACCTGGAGAAATAAATGTTCTGGGTGACTGACCACTGTCACAAGGAGAGGGTCATAAATTGTTAGCAGGCCCCCTGGCCAGAAGATGATGTAACACCCCTAAGACCTTTGTATACATTTGTATGAAGCACATGATTTTGATAAAAGTCAGAACTGCTGACCCCACGTGACTTTTGTATTACATCTCTGTGTATAAAAGCGAACCCTGGAAAATAGAGAATGGGATCAGTTCCTAGAAAGACTGGTCTCCCCATGTTGTTCTTTCTCTCACCTTCTGGCTGAATTCCTATCTGGAGCGTGGAGGCTTGTCAAGCCTACTAATTTTGCCTGGGCTTCTAAGATCTGACCGGGGAGGCCTTAGTGTCTCCTCTCCTTCAGGAGAATGGAAGGACATCTGCGGCCTACGTAGGTGATGTAAATTTCTTATCTTGAAATTTTATTGGCTTTCCACATAAACCAAGTTATTCAGCCTCTTTTCTCCACTGAATTTTCCTGCTGAGCTATCCTCACTTAACCACTCTATAAGTCTTTAGTTAATATTTAATCAAGCAGTTGTTTGCAGAGAAGCTGACGCCATCCCCACTTCGAGTTTCTCTGGATCCACCGGGGCTGGACCCCGGCAGTGGATGGAGACTGACACTGGACAGGAATAAAACAGGGAGTATTGTTGGTTCATTTGCTCCCTCATTCAATTCATTCATTTAGCTAACACATACCAAAAATGCCTAACATGTGCTAGGCATTCTAGATACTTTCACATAAATTATCTCATGTAATTTTTACATTAACTCTGCACAGAAGTACATTATTATCTCCTTTTTATAGATGCATAAATAACATAGTTCTCTGTAATGGTAAAGAGAGGAAGCAATCGATATATGTAATATAGGAGACATGTTAAGTAAATTACAGTAATCTGTACAATAAAATACTATATTATGCAGCTACTTTTTAATGTAGCTTATAAAAAATCTCTACGTTGCTGTTATAGAAAGCTATCCAAGACATAGAGGAATTTATTAAGAAAGGGCAAAAATGAAGAACAGGGTTTAAAATCAGCTAGTTTAAGTTTTCTTTTAAAGGTATTCACATACCTATTTTTGTATATGAAAAGTATATAAGCGATTATTATATAAATAATTCAATAGTGATGACTTCTGGGGAAGGAGGTCCGGTAATTTAGGTTGAGAGGAATGCTTACTTTTAATTGTATATTGATCCTTTTGAGAGTCTGAAATGTAAACCATATATATTAATCACTTTTTCAGTTAAAACTGCTGCACTTTAGAAGAAAGTTGATTGGCTTTCTGAGAGCTTCAGGGCTATGACTGGCTTGCTCAAGGTCATGAGTATTTAGTTCCAGAATCTTCAGTTTAGGAATGAAGAGAAGGAAATGTCATATAAAGGAAAAAAGGTATTAACTTGTATGCTTGTAGGTTGAGGTTGCGTGTATGTGTGTGTGTGTGCCTGTTAAAAAGCAAGGTCCTGAACAAAACTGAGGGGCCCAAGCTAAGCTGGATGAATTAGAATATGTGTTAATGTTTCAGCCTTTGTATTTGCAGTTCCTAATACAGTGCTTGGCACTAGGAGATAATTAATGTTTGTTAAAAGCATGTGAGATTATCTGAGGATATTAGAAGTAAGAACGCAATGCAGGTGATTTGCATGAAGTTAGTTTCTGGGGTTGATAATATGGTTTGATCATCCTGGCTAGAAGAAGATGCAAGAGAAAATGTGCTTCAGCATATAAATTACTCAGTTCTTTCTTATCCCCAGTAGAAGGCATATCCCCCAAGTTTGCTGATTTGGAAAATCCTTTTTTTTTGCAAGGACTGAATTCCCTTGCTCGCTATTTATCAGCATTCTGCTGACAAGCCTTGTTCCTTCCCCGTCTTTATCCCCCTTTTTTGTTTTTCTTGTTAAAAGAGCTATTTTTTAAGAAAGCAGTTCAGTAGCCCAACTATTTCAAAATCTCATTTCATCTCATTTGTCATTTATTAATGGGTCTATTTTCTCTCCAGTGTTTCTTATCCTCCAGATATATTTGAGGAAACTCTTTTTAAATCCTTGGGGCTATTATCACGTCACTAGTTCTTTTTACTGTTTTTTTTTTTTTTTTTTTTTTTAAGTCAGGCTCAGAATTTAATCACTCTATATATTCCTTGCCTCCCCTCTCCACCTGACTTTTCTATTTCAGGTACTTTTCTTTTCTCTTCTAAATCTAATATTCTGAAAAATCCCTAGTGAGTCCAAGCTGGATATATTTTTGTTTTGAGAAATTTGTCAGATGGATTATAATCTATTACTCTAAGTTATTTAAGGGTAGTCTCATCTGTTTTTTAGCTAAGTTTCCTGTACCTTCCATTATTAGGGTACACACAGGTACAGTTCATTTCATTGGTATTTAATATTTTCCCCTAATTTTGACTTGCTATTGACTTCTTAATTCATAAAAACAGGCTTCTTTGGAACCCATTTTTAATAAACATTGCCTTTTAAACATGTCTATTTTCTGTGTCCAATACTAAGGGCCATTTTAATGTTCTTTGCTTTTCAGTATTCACATGGTGCTATTGAATAGCAGACTCAAGAAAAGAAAAAATCCTTTGCTTTTAGAAGGATAGTGGAGAGAACAAACACTAGGTTTAGAGTTAGGAATATACTGTTAAGCTTTCTGTTTCACACTTTCCCCCCCACCGCCAGGCTTTACCTATCCCTCTTTCCCCATCTAAAATCAATCATCTTTGCCTGTCTTCTTATTTAATACTGAAAAAAATGCATAAAAAATTTGCAAAGCCCTATGAATGCCTGTGAAAAAGGGCATTATGTAAATGTCCAGTATTATTATGCTGGAATTTTGCCATTATTCTGTTTGCAAAAGAATAAGGTTTAGAATAATATTATGTTCTTTCAATCTCCAGTCCAAGGAGGTTCAGTTACCAAAATACCGGGAGAATGGTTCCTGTATGGTGCGGTGCTGTGTTGTGCTGTGTTTAGTTGCTCAGTCGTGTCCAACTCTTTTCGATCTCATGGACCTGCCAGACTCCTCTGTCCATGGGGATTCTCCAGGCAAGACTACTGGAGTGGGTTGCCATGCCTTCTTCGAATCCTTTACTGTCTGAGCCACCCGGGAAGCCCAAGAATACTGAAGTGGATAGCCTATCCCTTCTCCAGGGGATCTTCCTGACCCAGGAATTGAACTGGTGTCTTCTGCATTGCAGGCAGATTCTTTACCAGCTCAGCTACCAGGGAAGCCCTTTTATATGGTAGGCCCATAGCAAATCTCCAAGACAGTAGATTTGTGCCTTTAAAAAAAAAAGATGACTGCTTTATTATTCTGTTTACTCTCTTGGGAGTCATGGCAATGGAGGGAACTGAGCACAGGCGTGCTGTTCTTGCTTATTTTGCTTAGATGAGGGGGAAGGTAACAAAGGAGCGGCTCCTGGCTACAGCCCAAATGGTTCAAATAGTTCAGCTCACACATGAGAGGGGGAAAATGATGTTACATAATGCAAGTGAAATTTGTATAAATTTTGACACAGTGTATATAGGAATGCCAGACCATCTTACCTGTCTCCTGAGAAACCTGTATGCAGGTCAAGACGCAACAGTTAGAACCCTGTATGGAACAATTGATTGGTTCAAGATCAAGAAAGGAGTATCACAGGGCTATCTGCTGTCACCCTGTTTGTTTAACCTATACACTGAGGACATTATGAGAAATACTGGGCTGGATGAGTTACAAGCTGGAATCAAGATAGGTGGGGGAAAAATAAAAAACCTCAGATATGGGGATGATACCACTCTAATGGCAGAAAGCAAAGAGGATCTAAAGAGCCTCTTGATGAGGGTGAAGCAGGAGAGTGAAAGAGCCAGCTTAAAACTAAATATTAAAAAAACTAAGATCATGGCATCTGGCCCCATTACTGCATGGCAAATAGAAGGGGAAAGGCGGAAGTAGTGATAGATTTCCTCTTCTTGGGCTCCAAAATCACTGCAGATGGTGACTGCAGCCATGAAATCAGAAGACAATTGCTTCTTGGCAGGAAAGCGATGACAAACCTAGACAGTGTGGTGAAAAGCAGAGACATCACTCTTCCGACAAAGGTCCATATAGTCAAGACTTTGGTCTTCCCAGCTGTCCTGTATGGTTGTGAGAGTTGGACAGTAAAGAAGGCAGAGTGCCAAAGAATTGATGCCTTTGAACTGTGGTGCTGGAGAAGACTCCCGAAAGTCCCTCAGACAGCAAGATCAAACCAGTCACTCTTAAGGGAGATCAACCCTGAATACTTACTGCTGAAGGACTGATGCTGAAGCTGAAGCTCCAGGATTTTGGTCATCTGATGTGAACAGACGACTCATTGGAAAAGTCCCTGATGCTGGGAAAGACTGAGGGCAGAAGGAGAAGAGGGCATCAGAGGATGAGATGGCTGGACAGCATCACTGATGCAATGAGCATCAGCTTGGGCAAATTCTGGGAGATGGTGACGGACAGGGAGGCCTGGCGTGCTGCAGTCCATGCAGTTGCAGAGAGTCAGACATGATTGAGTGACTGAACAACACCAATAACATATAAGATATAAGGGTAAGTACTGCCTCCAGGGCCACTGGAAGGTACAGGCTGTACTAGACATTCCTAGATGTAAAGTAGCTAACATCATACATTGGGCAATTTAAGGGCACAGAAAAGCTCAGTAGGCCTCAAAATACCTCTTGGTCCCTGGATACCTGAAATCTCCACAATGATACCTATTCCATTGGGTTGCATTTGCAGTGAACTATTCCATTAGACCCAACCTCCTAGGTCTCCCACATTGGATTTCCCAGGTGGTGCAATTGTAAAGAACCCATCCGCTAATGCAGGAGACATAAGAGACCCAGGTTCAATCCCTGGGTTGGGGAGATCCCCTGGAGAAGGGAATGGCAACCCACTTCAGTATCCTTGCCTGGAGAATCCCATGGACAGAGGAGCCTGGCGGGCAACAGTTCATAGGGTTGCAAAGAGTCAGACATGACTGAAGCAACTGAGCATGCAATCGGCTAAGTCACTTCAGTCGTGTCTGACTCTGTGCAACCCCATAGACAGCAGCCCACCAGGCTCCCCCATCCCTGGGATTCTCCAGGCAAGAACACTGGAGTGTGTTGCCATTTCCTTCTCCAATGCATGAAAGTGAAAAATGAAAGTGAAGTCGCTCAGTCGTGTCCAACCCTCAGCAACCCCATGGACTGCAGCCTTCCAGGCTCCTCCTTCCTTGGGATTTTCCAGGCAAGGGTACTGGAGTGGGGTGCCATTGCCTTTTCCATGCATTCTATTAGAGACCCTGTGTAAGGCTGCTGCTGCTGCTGCTAAGTCGCTTTAGTCGTGTCCGACTCTGTGCGACCCCATAGACGGCAGCCCACCAGGCTCGCCCGTCTCTGGGATTCTCCAGGCAAGAACACTGGAGTGGGTTGCCATTTCCTTCTCCAACACATGAAAGTGAAAAGTGAAAGTGAAATCTTTCAGTCGTGTCTAACTCTTCATGACCCCATGGACTGCAGCCTACCAGGCTCCTCCATCCATGGGATTTTCCAGGCAAGAGTACTGGAGTGGGGTGCCATTGTCTGTGTAAGGCTAGGTACTTTTAATTAATGAAACTAGCACGGAGAAGGCGATGGCACCCCACTCCAGTACTCTTGCCTGGAAAATCCCATGGATGGAGAAGCCTGGTGGGCTACAGTCCATGGGGTCGCTAAGAGTCAGATACGACTGAGCGACTTCCCTTTCACTTTTCACTGTCATGCATTGGAGAAGGAAATGGCAACCCACTCCAGTGTTCTTGCCTGGAGAATCTCAGGGATGGAAGAGCCTGGTGGGCTGCCATCTATAGGGTCACACAGAGTCAGACACGGCTGAAGTGACTTAGCAGCAGCAGCAGCAACACCTAACTTGCTGTAAATATACAAAGGATTGATTCTCAAATCTTTATGGAATAGATGATTTTCGGATGAGAAATCTTGAAGGTTGAGTAAAGTTTGACAAACTGAAAGGCCTTGTGCGTAATTAGATGAAGTAGACTAGATACAATACAATAGGTGCTAAGCTGTTTATGTTGCTGGGTTAGAATAATATGTGATTCATTACCTGTTGCTGCTGCTGCTGCTAAGTCGCAGGCCCAATATAATAGTCAAACAAAACATATTCAGTGAAAAGTGAAGTTGCCTCTACAAATCCTAGGCCACCAGTTCAATATCCCTGATTTTATAGTTTCATATAGATGGAGGAAGGATAGTGAGGTATTACAGATTGAAGGGTAATATGAAAAAGAAGTCACTGAGATTTGTATATTCTCTAAGAACTCTACTGGCATTGGTTAATTTATCACAGGGATTTGGTGTTTTGACGCAGGGCCCAGTGGTAAGGCCAGGTAAGAATCACAGGATAGGATGGAGGAAATAGCTATTACTCAATTCCTGAATCACTCGGTCTATTGCACAGAATTAGCACACAATACAAGTTAGTCAAAGTAGTGAAAACAGAAAAGGAGGTAATGACCCATTCCAAAGAAAAGCCTCTGACAGCCTTCATTTGCATCACTTCTCAGCAGCAAAGAGTCAGGTCCTGCAGCAAAGAGTCACTGGGCTCAGGGGTCTCATTTTTAAGGAGTCTGCCCATAGGATGTGGCAGTCATGCCCCGGGGAGTCTTGTCTCTATTTACTCCTTCTGTTCTAGCGACATCTTTCCTTGGATGCTACCAAACAAATTCCTTATCTAAAGTAACACTCTTCATTTATCAGACTGAGAAACTTGCAGTCCTAAACCAGATGTTTGAAAGCAACAAATACAGAAGTTTGCTTTGGTCACTGTGACTCCATCTTGAATTACTTACTATAGCTTAAATCCTGTGAGTTTCACATAACACAAAAGAAATCATATCAAAATAATTGGAAGTATTTCATAATACTTCCATAATAATAGGAAGTATTTCATGTCCTCTGTTCTTTTGAAGAGATAAAAGTCATAGAGCAACATCTAGTAGCCCAGAATGTACAAAAAGCATATTAATGGTTCAAGGGTTCAGAAACATTTCCCATAAACATTTCACTATTTATACCAACACATTCTTCTTTAAAATGCAGGTGTCAATCAGAAAAGTTTAAATCAGATTACCTTGTATAACCTAGCTAAGATGAACTCCAAAGAGAGAATAAAGATTATAAGAGGGAATAGAGGGGGAATGTTTAGAGCTTGAGGCGCAGGTGAAAGTCAAACTTATAGGTGGGTGTGAGTGCTCTGGCAGGCTGAAGGCAGCTGGGGAATCCTGCAGGAATGGGGGTGGGTACAGCAGGAGAGGGAGGAGGCAAACTGCCGACTGTGCAATTTTTCCTAGGGCAGCTAATTGCTTGTGCCCAGAAAATTGCCTCTGGAAGCCTTGGGCAATATGCAGTAGGTTTTCCCTGATGTCTAGTTTATCAGGTTAAGTTGAAATTTGGTAGGGAGGAGAGGAGAAGAATGATGAGCTGAAAGAATTCCTGCACTGGAAGAAAACTTAAAGGTCATCAACTTTTTCAACAAATCAACTGTACTAACAAAAGAAGGAATTTGAACATACAGGAACTGTACCTTAGCCCAAGTCAACCCACCACAAGTGAAAACATCTTTGGGTACCAAACGGGAAAGTGCAAGGGGGCTTCACTTTATAATTTTTTCTAGGATTGATTCTGGTAAGAAGGATATATTAAGTAAGGGAAAAGATCTTAACATTCACTGAGTCTCTATTGTGTCCAGCTTTTGTACTGGACACATTGTATTTATCTTACTTTTCATAGCAATTATGGAACAAGTTGTCACCATCATATAATATAGGATTAACAAATCCTCAGATTAATAAATTTGCCCATGGCTACTTAGCTATTAAGAAGCTGAGTTAGAATTTGAATTCAAGGGTGTTTGACTAGGCACCCTGCCTTTTTTCCATGGACACTTATTAAGTGTCTACTATATAAAAGGTACAACGCTAGGTGCTTTAAATAAGGAGATGATTAGGGATATAAACCAGGAGCAGATTCTTTCCTTGTCTCTCAGAGTTCATAATCTTAAGAAGAAATCCTTGAATTGATTAACCAATTGTCTTATAATGTCCCAACCTGATAAACAAGTGGGGGAGATGATGTATAGCCATGTAAGTTGGCAGATACTCTCAGTGTTAATAAAACCTTTTGAAAAAATAAGGTGAGGTTTCACACATGACCAAAACCTTTTTTATTAAACCTTCATAGCTTTGTGTGGCATATAGACAATGCTCCCAATCTGTCCAAAGATATTAATAAGTTCAGCAAAACCAAAAACAAACCCCAAAACCTGGTGCTAGCAATATTTTCTTCAAAAGTACATTTCAAAAATATATGTGAGAAAAATACTAAGCACATTTCTGTTGCTCTTATTATGCAAAAGTCTGTTAGCAAGAAATGGTGGGCAATTCTAAGAACAAAGGGAGTTGCATATGTAACCTAAAGAGTAGTTGACTGGTGCTCAACTTGTTAATTAATGCAGAGCCAGATTTGACCATTTTACCAGCTTAATATAAACAGTAGTGTATGTTGATTTTCTCATGATTTTCAGCCTATACTGTGCATATTTGAGATATGGATAAAATTTTGATTATGTCTAACAGTTACATTTTCTTAGAGACCATCTTTTACTGTCTACTTTAGACCAGATGCTTATATTTTATGAGGTCCTGTTGATTTTTCATCACCACATTATATGAGATCAAATATGTATGGGAAACACTGATCTAGAACTTGCTGCCACGTTCTTACCTTACCCTGATTGCCAGTTTCCCAAAGGGTAGACTCTAGTCTTGATTTAGTTTCCAACTTTTTGAACTTTTGGTACTTTATCAGACAGATCCACAGGGTCCAATGCACATAGATCTATAGTATTAAATGCACATAGTCTGAACACTTTCCTTACACACTTGATGACAAAAACCGGAACCGCTGGGCGTTGTTTCAGGGGTTCCAAAGATCTGCAATCCCTTATGTCTCAGCGCAGAAAGAATTCAGCAAGAGGCTGAGTGATAGATAAGAAGTGACTTATTAGAATAGTATACTTGTGAGACTTACAAGCGGGTGGGTGAGAGGGTGCCATGCCCTGAGAACTTACTCGTCTACCATTTTATAATCAAAGGAAAAGTGGGGAGGGGGAGAAGACCTTCATTGTCTTTCTTGAGTAGACATCATGCTTCTGTCATCAGTTCCTCCTCCAGGTTGACCAGGGGAGTTTTGTTGTCTTTACACGGTGAAGTTAGGTCCACAGATTATTGTTTTCTATGTGTGCAGAGAGTGTACCCTAACTTACTGAGCTCACTGGGCAAGGTGTGGGTCTCTTTCTACCATTGTTTTATTGTTTTGGGTCTTGTCTTGTGCTTCTGTTCCGTGGTTAAGCAAGCCTGCTTTGTTTGGTGGTTAAGCAAACCTTTCTTGAGTAATCATCAACTTACAGGAGTCCCCCATATTTTTTCTACTTACAATTCCCTAGTGGGATTAATTACTTAATCACCTACTTTGTTCCTTTACACTGTCCCTATCAAAATTACTTTACCTGAGTGGTTAGAACAGTAAATTCTATACATATTTTACTACATTTAAAAAAAGGCATCAAGGATGACAGTGGTACATGAAAATGTTCCTTAGAATCTAAATGAGAAATAAACTCATGAGAATATTTTCATAAAATTAAGTAAAAAGTTGGACACAATTTCCATAAGGAAGTTATTCATTGGTATGTTCTCAGCATTTGGTTTAGTGTCTGACACATAGTATACATTCAACAAATATTTGTTGAATGGATAAAAAGGTTGTTTTAGCTTTGAGGCTCTTTCCTTGGATACCCATTTAACCTGTTTACTTCCTAGAGCAAGTTACACAATTTATATTTAATGTCTCCCTGTTCCTGTTTCTGTTTCCCTCCCTGTTCCTGAACATAGTGTGATTATAAAACTTCTGGTAAATCTCAGATTAAAAACAAACAAGTTAACAAAAAACTCTGTTGTATATAACAAATGTTAAAACAATTGTTTAAGATTTTTTTAGGAGGCTTTATTTTAGAAGTCATTTATATACCTTTGATTACCATATTAGGGTGAACCATATGTAATTGTCATTTTTTAGAGGTCAAAAAAATGGCAATTTCATTTGGTGTGATCTTAGTTTACAAATTACCAGCTAATTTATGCCTATAGTTCTAAGTGATGAAGACACTGAAGCTTGAAGAAAATGTACTTTAATGTTCATTAAGAGGGCTCTTTGCTTCCAAATGCCAGGGACTGAAAGTGATCTAAAAAATTAGAACAAATATTATAGCATCTTCATTAAAATATGTGAAGCTGACATTTTTACTATGAACTTTTATGGCTAATCATAAATCTGCCACTAGAGACTGTGGAATGACCATCTGAATGTATTGTAAAAAGATTTAATGTCCTTAAATATTGATTACTTTACACGTAGCAGTCCCTTCCTTTTCTGAAATTGAAACAAGCACTCTCAATTATTAAAAAAGATTTCATGTATTTCATAATTAAGAACATAATAACAAATTGAATCTATAGTTTGTTTTTAAAAATACTGTCATTAATGATAAAAGGCAAGGAGATTAATTTTGATCTTTCACTATTTGAACAATTTCAAATTTCCAAATACTCATAAAATCATTTGAAAGGCTTAGGTCTGGGCTAGGACAATGGCCCTAGGACCACAACAGAGATCATGGGCAAAGTCCTAAGGAGGAAATATAATAACTTTTGCTTCTGTTGTCATCCCTGACTCCTTTAGCTACTTGTGGGCATTGATTCAAGGAAACCCCAGCAGAAAAACCTTCAAAGCAAAGAAGTATAAAGGGAAGAATTATAAAGGTACAGACTGCTGCTCCTTCCTTCTAGTTGTAACCAGCGTGTCCCCTTTTGTCTCCCACTCTCTGCTTAGCAAGAAAAGGATTAGGCTGTTTACACAAGAATAGCTGGTTTTCTAGGCTAGCTAGTAGACCTTTGTGATGTTAGGGAAATGTGAGTGGTTGATATGCTATATTTTGGTGAAAACCTTCAAGACATCTTCAGTGCTTATATTTTCTTATACACTAAAAAAAATAGTACCATGGATGCTATGGTGCACTGTAGCTTGCTTTGTAAAAATTAATATATATTATTAACATCACTCCCCATCACTCATTGTTCTTGTACAACATTCTTTTTAGAATTAAGATTCTATTGCGTGAGTGGTGCTCCACAATTTATCCAAACAATCCTCTGTTGTTGTTACTAACTTTGTCTGAATTTATTTCTTTACTATTATTGACATCACAGCTAAATCTGAGCATAAATTCTTAATTATTTTTTTCGGGATAAATTTAGCAAATTCTAGAAGTGGAATTTCATAGTTGATAATGGAGATTTTGGATGATTTCCTGAAGAAAACATTTAGCTCCCAAGAACAGAAATAAGGAAGAGATATGAGATAATCAGGTGGCCCCTTTCACATTGGGGAAGCTTCTTCTTCTTCTTTTTAATTTGTTTATTTTTAATTAGAGGATACTTGCTTTATAATATTATGTTGGTTTCTGCCATACCTCAACATGAATCAGCCATAGGTATACATGTGTCCCTTCCGTCTTGAACCTCTCTTCCACCTTTCACCCCATCCTATCCCTCATACTTAGGCAATTATTTTAGATTAAGGCCAGAAAGACAGAGTGAGGAAATCTGAAAGTGGTTCACTCTTTTGGAGTATTTATTATGTGTCGGGTAGTGCTCTAAGCATTTCTTGTGTATTACGTTACTTTATTCTTATGATAATTTTAAGAGGTAGATAAAGAAGGGAGGCAAGAGAGGTTAAATAACTTTCCCAGTGCCCATTTTGAGGACATGGCAGAACACGGAGCCGTCTGTGCTTTGAATCACTGTGCATTGTTGCCTCCGGTCCAAGACACTGGGCTGCTCAAGTAGACACGCTAGGACATTTCCCAAAGTGCATATTACATCTTTTTAAAATCTCCTACTTTTGGAAGCTTGAATTTTTTTCCAAAGCCACATTCTCTCTTGACAGTAAGTAAGTGACTTTAAGCTTAAGTACTTTACTATTTGTCACTAAGCATGGATGCCATTTAAAAATTTGATCTATGTTAATTACAAGGTGATCACACCATTGTGATTATCTGGGTTGTGAAGATCTTTTTTTGTTCTGTGTATTCTTGCCACCTCTTCTTAATATCTTCTGCTTCTGTTAGGTCCATACCATTTCTGTCCCCTTTATTGAGCCCATCTTTGCATGAAATGTTCCCTTGGTATCTCTAATTTTCTTGAAGCTATCTCTAGTCTTTTCTATTTTATTGTTTTTCTGTATTTCTTTGCACTGATCACTGAGGAAGGCTTTCTTATCTGTCCTTGCTATTCTTTGGAACTCTGCATTCAAATGGGTATATCTTTCCTTTTCTCCTTTGCTTTTCACTTCTCTTCTTTTCGCAGCTATTTGTAATGCCTCCTCAGACAGCCATTTTGCTTTTTTACATTTCTTTTTCTTGGGGATGGTCTTGATCTCTATCTCCTCTACAATGTCATGAATCTCCATCCATAGTTCATCAGGCATTCTGTCCATCAGATCTAGTCCCTTAAATCTATTTCTCACTTCCACTGTATAATCGTAAGGGATTTGATTTAAGTCATACTTGAATGGTGTAGTGGTTTTCCCTACTTCAATTTAAGTCTGAATTTGGCAATAAGGAGTTCATAATCTGAGCCACAGTCAGCTCCCGGTCTTGTTTTTGCTGACTGTATAGAGCATCTCCATCTTTGGCTGCAAAGAATATAATCAATCTGATTTTGTGGTTGGCCATCTGGTGATGTCCATGTGTAGAGTCTTCTCTTGTGTTGCTGGAAGAAGGTGTTTGCTATGATCAGTGTGTTCTCTTGACAGAACTCTATCAGCCTTTGTCCTGCTTCATCCTGTACTCCAGTAACCTCAGATATGCAGATGGCACCACCCTTAGGGCAGAAAGTGAAGAAGAACTAAAGAGCCCCTTGATGAAAGTGAAAGGGGAGAGTGAAAAAGTTGGCTTAAAGCTCAACATTCAGAAAACGAAGATCATGGCATCTGGTCCCATCAATTCATGGCAAATAGATGGGGAAACAGTGAAAACAGTGGCTGACTTTATTTTTTGGGGCTCCAAAATCACTGCAGATGGTGACTGCAGCCATGAAATTAAAAGATGCTTACTCCTGGGAAGGAAAGTTATGACCTACCTCGACAGCATATGAAAAAGCAGAGACATTACTTTGCCAACAAAAGTCCATCTAGTCAAAGCTATGGTTTTTCCAGTAGTCATGTATGGATGTGAGAGTTGGACTATAAAGAAAGCTGAGGGCTGAAAAATTGATGCTTTTGTACTGTGGTGTTGGAGAAGACTCTTGAGAGTCCCTTGGACTGCAAAGAGATCCAACCAGTCCATCCTAAGGGACATCAGTCCTGAGTGTTCATTGGAAGGACTGATGTTGAAGCTGAAACTCCAATACTTTGGCCACCTGATTTGAAGAACTCAGTTTGAAAAGAAGACTCATTTGAAAAGACCCTGATGCTGGGAAAGATTGAAGTCAGGAGGAGAAGGGGATGACAGAGGATGAGATGGTTGGATGACATCACCGACTCAATGGACATGAGTTTGGGTAAACTCCAGGAGTTGGTGATGGACAGGGAGGCTTGGCATGCTGCAGTCCATGGGGTCGCAAAGAGTCGGACACAACTGAGTGACTGAACTGAACTGAACTGAATTACGAGGTATGGCATCGCCTGTTGCTATGGTTTAATTACTAAATTCTGATAGTTGGTTAAATAATTATTTTTGTGTGACCATACTTGATCAAGACGTTGTTTAATTCTTATTGGATATATTCTCACTGGATATATTCTTTACGTTCCAAATAGCTCAGTTCCTTTTCTGTGCTAATGAGTAGTGCAAAGCAGTTAAATGAATGGAAGCTGGAGCTGAAATGTTCAGGTTCTAATTCCATCTCTGCCATTTATTTACTAGCTGTGTGAAATAGGGAAACTTTGCTAGCTTCTCTGTGCCTTAGTTTCTTCTTCTAAATCTTCAAATCTGCATTTCCAGATTTGACTACTCAGAATTATAGATTTGCATTTGAAATTGCCTAGCAGTATCTCAACTTGACTATCTGAAAGGCATCTCAAACTTAACATCATCAATAGAACCTGCCTTAGTCCTTACTCTGCCCTGACCTCCAAGTGGCACCACCACTTGCTCTTTGCTCAAAGTCCAAATCTTGGAATTCTCCTTGATTCTTCTTTCCCCCTCATTTTCAAACCTAATCCATCAGTGAATCCCAACCTCTTTACCTCTAAAACGTACTTCAAATCTGCCTACTTCTTCCATTCCCACCAATACTGCCTTATCCGTGCCCCGACTGTCATCTCATGTCTGGGCTCCTGTAATAGTTTCCTTATTCATGTCCGTTCTTCTACTCTTACTTCTCTAACATCCAATCTACCTATGACCAAAATGATTTTTTTAAAGCGTGAATCATATTACTCACCTCTTACTCTGAATTTCCCAATAATTTCTTACACATTTAAGATAAAGGTCGAACTCCTTCATCTTACTTTCAAAGTCTTACAGAATTGGTGGTGGTGGTGCTGCTGCTGCTGCTAAGTTGCTTCAGTCGTATCCGACCCTGTGTGACCCCATAGATAGCAGCCCACCAGGCTCCTCCATCCCTGGGATTCTCCAGGCAAGAACAATGGAGTGGGTTGCCATTTCCTTCTCCAAAATTGATGCTATAGGGGGTTAAATAGCATACTACCCCAAATTCATATCTACTTGGAACCTCAGAATGTGATCTTACTTGGAAATAGGGCTTTGAATATGTAGTTAAGTTAAAATAAGTCATACTAAAGTAGCATGGGCCCTAAATCCAATGACTAGTGTCCCTATAAGAAGAGGCAAGGGGGCTTCCCTGGTGGACAGTGGTACAGAATCTGCCTGCCAATGCAGGAGACATGGGTTTGATCCCCCAGGAAGATCCCACATGCTGTGGGGCAACTAAGTCTGTGTGCCACAACTATTGAGCCTGAGCTCTGGAACCTGAGAACACAACTACTGAAGCCCATGTGCTCCACAGCCCGTGCTCTGCAACAAGAGGAGACCCCACAATGAGAAACCCGTGCACTGCAACTAGAGAGGAGCCTTTTCTCGTCACAACTACAGAAAAGTCTGTGCAGCAATGAAGACCAAGCACAGCCAAAAATAGATAAATAAATAAATTTTTAAAATCTTTTTAGAAAATTTATTTATTTTTGAGTTGAAGGGTAATCGCTGTGCAGAATTTTGTTGGTTTCTGCCAAACATCAACATGAATCAGCCATAGGTATACACATATCCCCTCCCTCTTGAACCTCCCTCCCATCTCCCTCCCCACCCCACCCTCTAGGTTGTTACAGAGCCCCTGTTTGAGTTCCCTGAATCATACAGCAAATTTCCAGAGGCTATCTATTTTACATATGGTAATATAAGTTTTCATGTTACTCTCTCCGCACATCTCACCCTCTCCTTCCCACCCCCACCCCGCGTCCATAAGTCTGTTCTCTGTCTGTATCTCCATTGTTGCCCTGCAGAAAACTACATCAGTACCATCTTTCTAGATTTCATATTTATATGCGTTAGTATATGATATTTCTCTTTCTGACTTTTCTTCACTCTGTATAATAGGCTCTAGGTTATTAAAAAGAAAAGGAGAGGACACAGAGACTGGAGATAACAGAGAAGAAGTTCATGCAAAGACAAGGGCAGAGATTGGAACAATCCAGTTACAAGACAAGGAGCACCTATGATTGCTGAGAGCCAGTGGAAGCTGGGAAGAGGCAAGGAAAGATTCTCCCCTAGAGCCTAGATCCTTTAGTGGATGCAGGTTCTGCTGACACCCTGATTTCAGACTTCTGGCCTTCAGAAGTGTGAGAGAATATAATTTATGCTGTTTAAGTCACCAAGTTCATTATCTTGTTAGAGCAGCCTTAGGAAACAAATATAGGTGTATTTATAACTCACTAACTTCAACTCTGTTGCCCTTCCTGTGCCCTCTACCATCCAGCCACACTGGTCTCCCCGCTGTCCTTGGTGCTGGAACACCAAACTGGTTCCCACCTCAGGGCTTGTCACTAGTTACTTCTCCTTGGGATGCTCTGATACTTGCCAAGTGGTGCTAGTGTTAAAGAACCCACCTGCCAATGCAGGAGACATAGAGGACATGAGTTCGATTCATGGGTCAGGAAGATCCCCTGGAGAAGGAAATGGCAACCCACTCCAGTATTCTTGCCTGGAGAGGAGCCTGGCGGCCTACAGTCCATGGGGTCACAAAGAGTCGGACATGACTGAAGAAACTTAGCACGCATGTACATTCTTGTCATTAGTTGGCAGCTTAAATGTCACTGTCAGATTCCTTCCTCAACCACTCATTCTAAAGTAACCTTCCAAGCACTATCACATTACCCTACTTTAATTGTCTGCTTGGTGCTTAGTATAATTTGATGTTTCTTATTCAGTTAAATATTTATAGCATTTGTTTCTACCTTCTTAATATACACACACTCACACACACACCACACCCATGTGTGCACAAAACCACATTGTCTAATATATAGCCACTAGCCACATATGGCTACTTAAATATACATTTAAAGTTAAATTTAAAAATACAGTTTTCAAGTTGCATTAGTCATATTTCAAATTCTCAATAGCTACATGTAGCTAGTGGCTAACATATTGGATAGTAGGAATATAGAACATTTTTACCATTGCAGAAAGTTATACTGCTGCTGCTGCTGCTAAGTCGCTTCAGTTGTGTCCGACTCTGTGAGACCCCAGAGACGGCAGCCCACCAGGCCCCCCATCCCTGGGATTCTCCAGGCAAAAACACTGGAGTGGGTTGCCATTTCCTTCTCCAATGCATGAAAGTGAAAAGTGAAAAGTGAAAGTGAAGTTGCTCAGTTGTGTCCGACTCTTAGCAACCCCATGGACTGCAGCCTACCAGGCTCCTCTGTCCATGGGATTTTCCAGGCAAGAGTACTGGAGTGGGGTGCCATTGCCTTTTCCGAAAGGTATGCTACTCCAGGAAAAGAGGAATCTTGTATCCCTACTCCTTTTTTAAAAAAACAGGTTTTCCTTTTTCTTAGATTACAAAAGTTTTAATTTTTATAAATTAAAAATTAATATATAGTATAGTATATAGTATCAATATATTAGTTTCATTAGTTTCAATATATTAGTTTCACAATGATTCTTAATTTTTATAAATTATATTCAAGTTATATACATTTATAACTTAAAATATAAATTATATTTTAAGTTATTATAAAATATTGGTTAGTTTTCCTGTATTGTACAATATGTTCTTTTATTATTTTATACATCACAAAAAAATAAAAAAAATTATTTTATTTTTGTGCTTCTTACTCCCCTATCCCTACCTTACCTCTTCCTTCTTTCCTCTCCCCCCAGTAACCACTAGTTTTTTCTCTGTGTCTGTAGGTCTGTTTCTGTCTTGTTCATTTTATTTTTTAGATTCCATAAATAAGTGATAACGTGCAGTACTTGTCTTTTTCTGCGCCATTATTTCACTAAGAATAATACCCTCCAGGTCCATTCATGTTGTTGCAACTGGCAAAATTTCATCCTTTTTATAGTTTGCATAGTATTCCATTGTGTGTATGTATATGTGTATGTATCTCACATCTTTATCCATTCATCTGTTGATGGACACTTAGGTTACTTTCATATCTTTGACATTGTAAATAATGCTGCTGTGAACATTGGTGTGTGTATAGGTTTTTGAATTAGTGTTTTTGTTTTCTTTGGATATATCCAGGAATGGAATTGCTGGATCATATGGTAATTCTATTTTTATTTTTTTTGAGGAAATTTCATACTGTTTTCCATAGTGACTGCACCAATTTATATGCCCATCAACAGAGTATATGAGTTCTTTTTTTGTCACATCCTTGATTGCTGCTGCTGCTGCTAAGTCACGTCAGTCGTGTCCGACTCTGTGCAACCCCATAGACAGCAGCCCACCAGGCTCCCCCATCCCTGGGATTCTCTAGGCAAGAACACTGGAGTGGGTTGCCATTTCCTTCTCCAATGCATGAAAGTGAAAAGTGAAAGTGAAGTTGCTCAATCGTGTCTGACTCTTTTCGACCCCATGGACTGTAGCCCACCAGGCTCCCCTGTCCATGGGATTTCCCAGGCAAGAGTACTGGAGTGGGTTGCCATTGCCTTCTCCACACATCCTTGACAATACTTGTTTTTTGTGGCCTTTTTTTTATGATAGCATAGCCATTCTGAGGTGTGAGGTGATATCTCATTGTTGTTTGAAGTTACAGTTCTCTGATAATTAGCAGTGTTGAGCATCTTTTCATGTGTCTGTTGGCCATCTGTGTATCTTCTCTGGAAAAATATCTATTCAGGTCTTCTGTCCATTTACTTTTTTCTGCCCATTTTATAATCAAGTTGTTTGGCTTTTTTATATTGAGTTGTATGAGTTGTTTATATATTCTGGATTTTAATCCTTTACCATCATAACATCTGCAAATATTTTCTCCCACTCAGCAGGTTGTCTTTTCATTTTGTTGATGGTTTCCTTTGCTGTGTGAAAGATTTTAAGTTTAATTAAGTCCCATTTGTTTATTTTTTACTTTTGTTTGTTTTTCCTTAGGCTGAGACAGTTCCAAAGAACATCCTGGCGTGGTTTATGTCAAACAGCGTGCTGCCTGTGTTTTCTTCTAGTAGTTTTGTGGTACCATGTCTTATACTTGGGTATTTAACACATTCTGAGTTTATTTTTATATATGGTGTGAGAAAATGTTCTGATTTCATTCTTTTACAAGTAGATGTCCAGTTTTCCCAGCACCACTTATTGAAAAGTATGTCTTTCCCCACTGTATATTCTTGCCTCTTCTGTTGTAAATTAACTGACTATAGGTGCATAGGTTTATTTCTGGGCTCTTTTCTGTTCCATTGATCTTTGTGTCTATTTTTGTTCCAGTACCCTATTGTTTTGATTGATGTAGCTTTGTAGTATAGCCTGAAATCAGAATGTGATACATTCAGCTCTGTTCTTCCTTCTCAAGATTGCTTTGATGTATCCCCAGTATGTTGAATTTGTGTGCATAATAAATGCCAAGTATTTTTTGAATGAAGAGTGAATTACTTTCGAGAAAAATATGGCTGACCTTTGTCAATGAGTTTTGTGAAAGTAAATGACAGCATCACTGCTACTGGAGAGCAATATGGCTTTCTGGAGAAAAATAACTTGCTTTCTCTTAGACTTTTCCAATTGGTATGCAGCATTTCTATAACCACATCTGCCATTGATTATAGTTTTGGTTTGTTTGTTTACTTAATAAAGTCAAAAATAAATCTGGTTGTAAAGATTTCAACAATTTCTCTTATCTTGAGTTGTGGCCTCTTTGGCTTATAAATAAAAACTTTTAGTAGAGATTCGTTGAGAAGTGGAAGGAGGGCAGATGGAGGTTTGGGTTGAATACTATCTTGTATGCAGTAGAGTGTCTACTTGAGATGTCTCAAAAAACAGTGTTGTCAATCTCACATCTTTAGTAATAACGTCTCTGAGCTTTGATTAATGTGGGTGTGAAATATGTCTAATGTAACAGCATGTGTCTGAAACATTCTGAGATAAGAAGAGTCAAAAAGTATTTTTAATTTTGAAAATGAATTTTAAATAGGTTAGGATGGAATTTTATTTAATGTAACCAGCTAAAGAAGCTGAAGTTGAATGGTTCTATGAAGACCTACAAGACCTTTTAGAACTAACACCCAAAAAAAAATGTCCTTTTCATTATAGGGGACTGGAATGCAAAAGTAGGAAGTCAAGAAACACCTGGAGTAACAGGCAAATTTGGCCTTGGAATACGGAATGAAGCAGGGCAAACACTAGTAGAGTTTTGCCAAGAAAATGCACTGGTCATAACAAACACCTCTTCCAACAACACAAGAGAAGACTCTACACATGGACATCACCAGATGGTCAACACCGAAATGAGATTGATTATATTCTTTGCAGCCAAAGATGGAGAAGCTCTATACAGTCAGCAAAAACAAGACCAGGAGCTGACTGTGGCTCAGATTATGAACTCCTTATTGCCAAATTCAGACTTAAATTGAAGAAAGTAGGGAAACCCACTAGACCATTCAGGTATGACCTAAATCAAATCCCTTATGATTATACAGTGGAAGTGAGAAATAGATTAAGGGCCTAGATCTGATAGATAGAGTGCCTGATGAACTATGGAATGAGGTTCATGACATTGTACAGGAGACAGGGATCAAGACCATTCCCATAGAAAAGAAATGCAAAAAGGCAAAATGGCTGTCTAGGAAGGCCTTACAAATAGCTGTGAAAAGAAGAGAAGTGAAAAGCAAAGGAGAAAAGGAAAGATATAAACATCTGAATGCAGAGTTCCAAAGAATAGCAAGAAGAGATAAGAAAGCCTTCTTCAGTGATCAATGCAAAGAAATAGAGGAAAACAACAGAATGGGAAAAACTAGGGATCTCTTCAAGAAAGTCAGAGATACCAAAGGAACATTTCATGCAAAGATGAGCTCGATAAATGACAGAAATGGTATGGACCTAACAGAAGCAGAAGATATTAAGAAGAGATGGCAAGAATACACAGAAGAACTGTACAAAAAAGATCTTCACGACCCAGATAATCACGATGGTGTGATCACTGACCTAGAGCCAGATATCCTGGAATGTGAAGTCAAGTGGGCCTTAGAAAGCATCACTACGAACAAAGCTAGTGGAGGTGATGGAATTCCAGTTGAGCTATTCCAAATCCTGAAAGATGATGCTGTGAAAGTGCTGCACTCAATATGCCAGAAAATTTGGAAAACTAGCAGTGGCCACAGGACTGGAAAAGGTCAGTTTTCATTCCAATCCCAAAGAAAGGCAATGCCAAAGAATGCTCAAACTACTGCACAATTGCACTCATCTCACACGCTAGTAAAGTAATGCTCAAAATTCTCCAAGCCAGGCTTCAGCAATATGTGAACCATGAACTTCCTGATGTTCAAGCTGGTTTTAGAAAAGGCAGAGGAACCAGAGATCAAATTGCCAACATCTGCTGGATCATGGAAAAAGCAAGAGAGTTCCAGAAAAACATCTATTTCTGCTTTCTTGACTATGCCAAAGCCTTTGACTGTGTGGATCACAATAAACTGTGGAAAATTCTGAAAGAGATGGGAATACCAGACCACCTGATCTGCCTCTTGAGAAATTTGTATGCAGGTCAGGAAGCAACAGTTAGAACTGGACATGGAACAACAGACTGGTTCTAAATAGGAAAAGGAGTACATCAAGGCTGTATATTGTACCCTGCTTATTTAACTTATATGCAGAGTACATCATGAGAAACGCTGGGCTTGAAGAAACACAAGCTGGAATCAAGATTGCCGGGAGAAATATCAATAACCTCAGATATGCAGATGATACCACCCTTGTGGCAGAAAGTGAAGAGGAACTAAAAAGCCTCTTGATGAAGGTGAAAGAGGAGAGCGAAAAAGTTGGCTTAAAGCTCAACATTCAGAAAACAAAGATCATGGCATTCGGTCCCATCACTTCATGGGAAATAGATGGGGAAACAGTGGAAACAGTGTCAGACTTTATTTTCCTAGGCTCCAAAATCACTACAGATGGTGACTGCAGCCATGAAATTAAAAGACGCTTACTCCTTGGAAGGAAAGTTATGACCAACCTAGATAGCATATTCAAAAGCAGAGAATTACTTTGCCAACAAAGGTTCGTCTAGTCAAGGCTATGGTTTTTCCTGTGATCATGTATGGATGTGAGAGTTGGACTGTGAAGAAGGCTGAGCGCCGAAGAATTGATGCTTTTGAACTGTGGTGTTGGAGAAGACTCTCGAGAGTCCCCTGGATCACAAGGAGATCCAACAGTCCATTCTGAAGGAGATCAGCCCTGGGATTTCTTTGGAAGGAATGATACTAAAGCTGAAACTCCAGTACTTTGGCCACCTCATGCGAAGAGTTGACTCATTGGAAAAGACTGATGCTGGGGGGGATTGGGGGTAGGAGGAGAAGGGGACGCCAGAGGATGAGATGGCTGGATGGCATCACCGACTCGATGTACGTGAGTCTGAGTGAACTCCGGGAGTTGGTGATGGACAGGGAGGCCTGGCATGCTGCGATTCATGGGGTTGCAAAGAGTCGGACATGACTGAGCGACTGATCTGATCTGATGGTACTAGATTACTGCATTAGAAGAAAAAGTTTCTTCAGTGTTTCAGTGGTAAAGAATCTGCCTGCAATGAGCAGATACAGCAGAAGCAGGTTCCATCCCTGGGTTGGGAAGATCCCCTGGAAGAGGGCATGGCAACCCACTCCAGGATTCTTGCCTGGAGAATCCTGTGGACAGAGGAGTCTGGTGGGCTATAGTCCATAGGGTCACAAAGAGTCAGTTACAACTGAAGCAACTGAGCATGCACGCGTGATACTATGCCTAATCCATTGTACATATGTACTACATTTATTCATTCCTTTGTCAGTGGACATTTAGGTTGCTTCCATGTCTTAGCTATTGTAAGTAATGCTGCAAGGAACATTAGAGTAGACGTATCTCTTTGAATTATGGTTTTCATGGGGTATATGTCCAGTAGTGGGATTACTGGGTCATATGGTAGTTTTGGGTATTTCCCTCATAGCTCAGCTGGTAAAGAATCCACCTGCAATGCAGGAGACCCTGGTTCAATTCCTGAGTCAGGAAAATCCACTGGAGAAGGGATAGGCTACCCACTCCAGTATTCTTGGGCTTCCCTGGTGACTCAACTGGTAAAGAATCCACCTGCAATGTGGGAAACCTGGGTTCAATCTGGGAAGATTTCCTGGGAGAAGGGAACGGCTACCCCCTCCAGTATTCTGGCCTGGAGAATTTCATGGATTGTATAGTCCATGGGATCACAAAGAGTCAGACACGACTGAGTGACTTTCACTTTCATGGTAGTTTTATTTCTAATTTCTTAAGGAAACTCTGTGTAGTTCTTCATAGTGGATGTACCAGTTTGTAGCCCCACCAACCATGCAGAAGGGTTCCCTTTTCTCCACACCCTTGCCAGCATTTATTTATGGTAAACTTTCTGACGATGGCCATTCTGACTGGTATGAGATGATACCTCATTGTAGTTTTGATTTTCATTTCTCTAACAATTAGTGAGGTAGAGAATCTTTTCATGTGCTTTTTAGCCGTCTGTATGTCTTCTTTGGAGAAATGTTTATTTTTGAATCGGCTGCTTGGCTTTTTTGATATTGAGCTGCATGAGATGTTTGTATATTTTGGAGATTAAACCCTCATTGGTCACATCATAAAAAAATTAAAAATTAAAAAAAAACAAGATTGATTTTTCTACTCCATCTCATTCCTCTATTTTAATATGCAGATGTCTATCAAAATTCTTAGAAGGAAGCTCATTGATTAGCTAATGGAAAATTATTGTTGATTGTGTATTCAGTTACTTAGTCATATCCAACTCTTTTGTGACCCCATGGACTGTAGCCTGCCAGGCTCCTCTGTCCATGGGATTTCCCAGGCAAGAATAGTAGAGTGGGCTGCCATTTCCTCCTCTAGGGGATCTTTCTGACACAGGGATCCAACCCACATCTCCTGCATCTGGTGCACAGAAGGCAGATTCTTTACCCACTGAGCCAATGGAGAATTATTACTTTAGGAACACATGTGATTGAAAAGCTAGAGGCTAGTAAGAAACTTGAAGGCCAGTTCAAAGCAGGTAAACTTGAATATTTATTAAAACGGACCCATTCCTATTATAAAATTGATCACAGAGTGGGCTAACAGCACTATGGAAATGATGTAGTCATAACTTGGTCTGAAGCAGTATGCATATGCTCCATGCACAATTACCTAATTAGAATATAATATTTCCAAAACATAAACTTTATGGTTTTAGAATCATTGCTGATGTTTTTACATGCAACTGAAATGGAGGAGAATACAGGGAACTAGATAGGAGTTCTTTGCTGTAAAATAGAATACAGAAGTGTGTATAAAAAAGAGGCAGTTGGGAAAGAGAGGGAGGAGAAAAAAATTAAAATTGATGGGAATATGGCTGATTTCAGAAATCAAAAAACTGAATATTAAAAGGGTTCAGAAAGTTGCATCCAGACTCTAGACCAGATGATCTTCCGTTTTAACTCTCCAACACAGAGGGACATCCCAGCATTTCTGTGTTGTGTTCAGTGGCCATGAGCCCATGCCCTAGTGATAGAGCTTTTCTGTTAGAAGTGAGAATAGCTTATTCCCACTGGCGTTCTGTGAAAGGCAACAAAGGAGCATGAGGGTTGGAGCACAATGATTCCTGAAACCTTGATGAGTAGCGCTGTGGTTAAAGTGACCCAATTTCAGACCCACTGATGCATGAAAGAGGGAAGTCCTATGGCCATTGACAAAAACGATGAAAAAATTAGAGTGTGGTGTTTGGGTGTCCCTTTACACGGTCCACCTTTTCCAGAAAGCAAGCCTCCTCTATTAGAGTCAATATTTATTCTTGGAAATCCCCTTATTTTCTTTTTCTTTGTGTGTTTTCTGCCGTGAATGGAGAAGAGGAGAAGACAGTGAGGAGAGAAAAGCCAGGAAGGAAAGGATGGAAAAATTAAGGGACAAAGTAGGGCAATAAGGAGTATTTTTGAGGATTCCAGATAGGCCTGGAATTGATTCTTCATGGTCCTTCTTATAAAAGGGTATAGGGTTAATATACGTTTAGACAACTGTATTAGATAGATAGGTAGATAGATAGCCACACAGGTTGAAGCATAACTTATAAAAAAGGTACTCTGCATAATAACTGAATGCCAGCCTTGCCTATGTGCAACCGAAGAACTCTTTTTCTTTCCCCTTTGAACAGTGGGTCTGGATAAAAAAAAAAAAAAAACCTGGTTTCTGGCAGAGGAGGAGGTTTGTGGGTTGGAAATACATAGAGAGAGGGAAACAGCAGAGGAAAGACAGAAGGCAAATTCTTCTGCTAGGGGTGTTGCCCGGGAGTTTCCTAAGATGCTCCAGGCAATTGCAGAACTGAGCTTGTGTCTTGGATTGGCCCTACAGCTCCTCTTCCAGACTTGAAAAGAACATGCATTTTATCTCTACTTGTTTTCTTCTTTTTCACTGCTTCTCCCTTCTTTCCAAGCTCTCTTCAATCATCTTGAAGAGAGGGCAGTTGCTGTGGCCACTTTCATTTTGATTCTTAGACTTCCAACTTTTCATCCCATGAAAAGATTTGAGGACCCTTCGGGAGTCATGACCCCATTTCACCTTGGCCAGGCACTCACCCGTGCCTGGATACTGAAGGAAGAAAAGGATTAATGGCATTATTTTGCTAACTTTGTTTTAGCTCAACCCTAAACCAAAAGATAGTTAGAAACACCATGAAGAAATATAAATTGGACATATAAACAACTGCTCTCTTTTTGAGAAAATCTTTGCATGACAAATCTCAAATTGGACAAAGCAGAATCAACACTTGACATTGCATGAGCCATCTGTCATGGCAGGTTCAGTAAATCAAATAGCAGATCAAAAATCTCTCTGTGATATGTTATTCTACAAATGATAAGAACAAAATCTGTGATTTGGGTGTTGCAGAAATCGGAAATATGGGATCAGAAAAAGCCAATCTCCTGATGGTCTAGTTGCTGAGCCCTAGAATCTAGTCAGTATGCCAGGACCAGACCAATCTCCCTTAAACCTCTTTTATCACATGAGTTCCTTACTCTAGAAATTTCATCCTATCCCTATTTCAAGTATTTTCTTTCTTTTTACACACTTTCTCCTAGATTGACATTCTTGCAAAAATTTAAATTAGGCTTTCAAAGTCCACCTCTGGTTTCCCATCATCTGTCTATAATACCTCCGGCTTCAGTAAAAGCAGATGCCCGCAAATCCACCATAATCAGCTTCTGTTCCTTGCCTCTGTGGGTTTTATCCCTTTCCTCTGAAATGTGCTGCTTTCTATCCAACTTCACCTGCTCTAAACTGTTCAATATCTTGGCACAGCTCAGTCCTCTAACTTCAATGCAGCCATCCTTGAATGTACGAAAACTGATTTCTCTCTCCTCAAACTTTCTACAGCTCTTAACAGACTGCAGTCTAGTATTTGATTTTATTCACTTGCTCAGTCTTAAATAATGTAACATGTGAAAGAGACTTACAGTTTAAAATAACAGTGCCTGCATATAGTTGTTGCTATTCAGTGTGCATTCTGACTCTTTGTGACCCCACAGATTGTAGCCCACCAGGCTCTGTCCATGAAATTTCCCAGGCAAGTATATTGGAGTGGGTTTGCCATTTTCTTTTCCAGGGGATCTTTCAGACCCAGGGATAGAACCCATGTCTCCTGGGTTTCTTGTTGTTTAGTAGTCACCCAATATATATTCCTTTATTTCCTTCTTCACTATTGTTGCATATTAATTGTTTTCTTCCTAACAAGGCTGGCAGCTAATTTAGAAAATGATCATTTTATTTCCTTTTCCCTCACAGGGCCTGGTATCTTGAAGAGCGCTCATTAGATAATCAACAGATACTGACTGACTGAATGATTGATCGTCTAATGCACTTTGCATTTGAATTCTCACTACAGAAGCCCTTGAGGATGTGCTGGATTTCTTCCAAGAGATCTAAAATTGACCTCTACTGCATGGTGGAAAGTTCACTGTTTTTTTTTTTTTTTTTGCAGATGAGAAAGTTGAAATACAGAGAGAATTTAAATATTCCCAAAGTCAAAAAGGACACCAGTGACAGCTACGAGGTAGGATTGGAAGCCAGGCATTCTGACTGCCAGTCAATTGAATTTGGAGTCATTGAACTATACTTTTTTTCTGACCTGAATAGCTTTTATCCACCTGTTAATCTCTGATGTATAAGCTTTAGCACATTGCAGTGTGACTCTGCTTCTCTTTCTTTTTTGCTATGTTTATTTTTGAGTGACTCTTACAGGTAAAAATGTACCTAATTATCTATCATTTTGGTTGCTTAAATTTTTTTAATTAAGGTATAATTGATATATAACATTATATTAGTTTCAGGTGTACAACAAAATGACTCAATATTTGCATATATTATGAAAAGATCGCCACAGTAAATCTAGTTAACATTTGCCACTATACATAGATGGAATTTTTTTCTTATGATGAGGACTCGTAATGTCTACATGGTAGTTGCTTTTTGTTTCTTTTTGGCCGTTTAAGATCAGGAACTGTGCCTCACATGCCCTTACTTACATTTTTGGTGTCTGGCACAGTACCTGATATTTAATAAGCATTAATAGATGCTTAATAAAATTTGTCAAATGGATGATATTATCAATAAAATGATCTTCTTAGAGTACTGAACAATTAACCTACCTTGTCCCTGTTTATAGCATTGAGCAGAGTTAAACTTATAGTCTTATTTATAGCAGTTCATGGGGTTGCAAAGAGTCGGACACGACTGAGCAACTGAACTGAACTGAATTCTTAATACTGAATTATATTTGCTGTGCCTAGTTATTGTCATCTAGAGATTATACAAGAAATTGAACTATCATTTCATTATCCTTAGTTTGATTCCTAAACTATAGGCTAGCCTGGGCTTTAATTTCCTATCCACAAGTAATAATATAACACTTACATATTTAAGAAAAGAATAACTTCTTCCGATTGAAATAAGAGGTAATTAAAGGAGACAGAATTACTGGTCCCAAGTTAGCAGAAAGCATTTTATCACTGACTCATTTGAGTCGTATGGATTTCATAACTGATGATTAGCTTCTCTTAATCAGTTGAACATCCATTTAAGGGACAAATTGATTAGCTCCTTGCATAATTAACAGAACATTAAGTACCATCCCTTTGAGTTGAGAAAATTGTTTTGATTAACAGCAAATATGAACAATTTTACATTAATATATTAAACTCTATCTCAAATTATCATTAATCTGTTTTTTCAAAATGCTGAGGAGGTGTTTGTAGCTAGCGCAGTGACCAATGTTTGCAGTTTCTAAAGCGCTTTCATTTCTTCGGCTGGGATTGAATTTAATATACCTTTTCCACAAAATGCATAGATTGCCAGTACTTTCCTTGGTCTTACCCTTCATCTCCCTTGATGTGGTTGTCCCCAACCCCTCCTGTCCATTTCACTATTGTGGACAAAGAGCAGAGGGCACCATCCAGTCCTAAGACAATCCTCTGTGGCTTTGTAATCAGGTTTTTGTTTCTTGTTTTCTTAACTGTCCTTCCAAACCAGTGAGAGTTTGGAAATTAGGGAAAAAAATTACATTCTCACCAAAGGTTGCTGCTACAGTTCAATCAATAAAGGTCTTAAGTATAAATATATATACCTTTTCCACAGAGGATAAGAGTATAATATACTAGTATATAAATAATAACCAACATTACTATGTGATCAACTCTTAGTTTGTACTTTCTATTTAGTGAAATGGTAAACAACACAGTTCTGGGGCACAGAACTAGGAAAATAATTAATATTAAATTTATACAAATCATTTAAAAAATAATTGGTGAGGAACTGGAGAAAGATTGGCATGAATGTTAAAATGTGGGGCTGCTATGCCCTTTTCAGTTGTGTCCAACTCTTTGTGACCCATAGACTGTAGCTCACGTGGGATTTTCCCAGCAAGAATACTGGCATGGGTTGCCACTTCCTCCTCCAGGGGATCTTCCTGACTCAAAGATTGAACCTGCATCTCCTGCATTTGCAGGCAGATTCCTTACCACCAAGCCTCTTAGAAAGCCCTAAAATGGGGAAAGTGGTTATTAAAGATGTCAGAATCTATAAAGGAAATAATTGATGAGCCAGGAGAAATCACAGAATTGAACAATGCAGAAATATGCAAGAGTAGACATGAACAAGACGTTAGACAATCAAAGATGTGACAGGCTCTGCCTGCTAAAGCCATGTTGAAGAGAGTGTTCCAGTGGGGAAGAACAACTGGGAAATAGATCTTACAACTCACACGAGGTCAGCAAAGTTGTTTAAAGATGTGCTATGTCAGTAGTCATAAAAATTGCACTAAATTACACAACATATAATTAAAGCTAAACATTCAGAATATTAAGGCTCTGTCACCCTTAGACAAATGGTAGTTGATTCTGATTATACCTTGGGCACTGAGGACCTAATTAGTTTTTTCAAGAAGATGTACAGGTGTCAGTCAATTCTGGAGTCAGTGCTGAGCAGGACAGTTTAATGGAGACACTCTAATACTTGAAATTGATGAGGCCTGAGGCAAGTTTCAAACGCAATTTGCAGAAGTTTAGAAACTTAGTGAATGTGCAGGAAATTCAGTTTAGGCCTGTTTCTGAAAGTCTATAAGTGCTACCTGCTTGCCTTTTTAGCACAACTCAAATTGCAGTCCCAGTAAAGATTAGTTTTACAGAGGACAATTTTGTAAGCTCCAATCAATAGGATTGTTGTTCAGTCGCTCAGTCGTGTCTGACTCTTTTGCAACCCCAAGGACTGCAGCCCACCAGGCTCCTCTGCCCATAGGATTTCCCAGGCAAGAATATTGGAATGGGTTGCCATTTCCTTCTCTGGAGGATATTCCCAACTCAGGGACTGAACTCACATCTCTTGCTTGGCAGGCAGATTCCCTACCCCTGAGCCACCAGGGAAGCCCAATCAATAAGATACTGAACAACTAATCTAAAGTGGTCATTTTATTTTAATATTATTACATTCTATTGGTTCACTAAGAGACGCTTGGCTGTGATGATTTATATTACCTAAATGGTAATTGCTGAGAAACAGGCAAATAGCACAAGTTCCACTAGTGCACATGTGTGTGAGCTAAGTCACTTCCATCGTGTCTGACTCCTTGTGACCCTATGGACTGTAGCCCGCCAGGCTCCTCTGTCCATGGGATTCTCCAGGCAAGAATCCTGCAGTGGGTTGTTGTGCCTACCTCCAGGGGACCTTCCTGACCCAGGGATCAAACCTGCGTCTCTTATGTCTCCTGAGTTGACAGGCGGGTTCTTCACCGCTCGTGCCACCTGGGAAGCCTCCAGTTCCACTAGACCAGCGTCTCAAACAGTGCTTGTGAGTGCCTGGCCAGCAAGTTGAAAATACAGATTCCTAGGATCATCCTCATTGATTCTGATTCAGATAGTTTGGGGTAGGACCTGGGGCTCTGCACTTTTAACACATACACATAGGAGATTCATGAGCCATCCTTTGAGAATCACACACAAGCCAAGAGTTCCCTGAGGGGAAGGACCATTCTTTATTTTTTATAGAAGTTTCAGTACTTAGTTTTATCATGCTTGGCAACAGTTAAATAATTCATTGGGTCAATTAATAAATAAGTGGGTGATTATTTTTCACTCTGCCCTACTCTCACTTAATATCAAAGTATTTTCAAGTTCCACAATGTTTGCTTAGAAGTTCTAGTCTTAAATTCTTCATCCTAAATAGCAGGATCATGTTTCACAATTGGGGTTTCTATACATTCATTCATTCAACACTCAAAATATATTCACTGAGCTCACACTTTATACCAGGGACTCTTCTAACACTCGGGGTATGTCAATGAGATAGACAGAGACCACTCCCTCATGGAGCTTACATTCTGGAAGTTTTCATGTATCCTACTTCTAACTCCAAGATTTTAAAATTATTTTCTGCAAATATAATTATGTGCTGTAAGTTCTTCACACCAAAGAATTTCTTATAGAGTCTTGAATTAAGTAAAACATCCATTTTGGCAACTTTCAAAGCTCACCGAGGAGAAGAGAGATTGGCTTAAAGCACAAGAGAGTTTTATTTTTGCATATAAATATTTGTGTGTGTAAAGGGGTATGTGGTTAATTATAAGCGACAGGAGGAGAATGACAGATGCTTAGATCCTCTGTCCCCACCGAGAGACAGACCTTGCTTGTTGGAGTGTAGTGGCACATCGTGTGGTCTGTGTACTGAATCACTGATTTAAATATTGCAGCAGCTGGAGTGCAAAGTACATCAGCAAATACTACAGGAGGAGGAGCGTGTATGTCTTGAATACAGAGTAAGAACGGAATAGGTTTGCTCAGTCACACAGAGCAAGGCTGTGGATGGCCCTTTTTTTTTCCTCTTCAATATTTTAGTTTCAAAGGAGAGTTGGAGAAGGGCAAGAGGACTGTCCAGGGACACAGGCAGATAAATAAGTAGAGAGCTTGGTGTTTTTTCCTGAATCCTAAGTGTCTATTCTCTGAAGAGACCAAAGTTCTCACCCTACCAGGAAAAATCTATTCAGGGAATTCATCTCCATAATGAAAGCAAAGTAGGGACAAGTGTAGTCCCTACTTCAGTGCTCATGGGGAAAATAAGAAGGATAAACTAGTTTTCTTTGGTAACTTTCATTTTATTGCCTCTATTCATGATCTAATATGAAGTTCAAAATTCTTTTCTCAATTTTTCTTTAATAAATAATGTCAATAAAGTCTTGCCCAGACCACACCTGACCTCATTTGCTGCTGCTGCTGCTGCTAAGTCGCTTCAGTCACGTCCGACTCTGTGCAACCCCATAGACGGCAGCCCACCAGGCTCCCCGGTCCCTGGGATTCTCCAGGCAAGAACACTGGAGTAGGTTGCCATTTCCTTCTCCAATGCATGAAAGTGAAAAGTGAAAGTGAAGTCGCTCAGTCGTGCCTGACTCTTCACGACCCCATGGACTGTAGCCCACCAGGCTCCTCCATCCATGGGATTTTCCAGGCAAGAGTACTGGAGTGGGGTGCCATTGCCTTCTCTGTGACCTCATTTACTATTTCCTAATTTATAGATTAGGGAACTGAGGTGAAGAGAATTCAAATGATGTTACAAAAAGATACCACCATTTAGTGAGTAGCAGAATGAAGACTAAATCCAGGTTCTCCCACTACAAAATCTGTCTCCACCAGCAGGCTGCCTCTTCTCACTCTTACACCTTTTTTGTGGTTGTTGTCTCTTTTTTCCCGTTACAATTCCCCACATTATAAATGACAGGAATGCTGGAGGAGTGAGTTATTGTGGGTGGGAGGTGAAGAAAATGGTTAACGCTGATGGGTAGAACTTTCCTACTTACAGATAAGGCGTTGAAAAATAGTAGGGAAAAATAAAGAACAGCTTTAGAAGGAATATGAATTCAAACAACAAGTGAACAGCTACATTCCATACTTAAAAATTGTTGTTGTTCAGTCGTTAAGTGGTATCTGACTCTTTGCAACCCCATGGACTGTGGCATGCCAGGCTCCTCTGTCTTTTACTATCTCCTGGAGTTTGCTCAAATTCATGTCCATTGAACTGGTGATGCTGTCTAACTGGAAATAGCTAAAAATGTTAACTCTTTTTCTCAGTTTTCTGGATCTTTATCCTATCATCTACATTAAAGATTTCCCATCATCTGGTGAACTTCTTGGGGAAATCAACCTAACTAAAAACATCCTCCAAAAGTTCCATGATATGACAAGAAGAGATGCCTTATTCTCAACCTGAAAATGTCAATGATGGTCATCAGAAATTATGACTTAGGGTCATTTAATGCATTCATTCTTTGTTAGTCTGAGTCACAGCTCACCATCCATGTTGATGCCAGTTGATTTGGTAGTGTTCATGTGGAAACAGCAGGGACCAGTGAGTTGGATCCCATTCTGCCTCATGCCTCATCAACCAGATGGTTGGCTGAATCAAAGCCAGTAATGCTGATGTCAGAGGCGAGAGAACACAGCTGGATTTTCAAGTTCAAGGGGAAAAAGAGAATCTGTAATGCTAAAGGTTTGGAAAGAAATTGCTTTTGGACTAGTAGATAGAGCCAACTACAACTGATGGAGCTTTTTAATGTTAAGTCCTGCAGCAAAATTTCTGTGTAATTTCTTTTGTGGGCATGGTAGCATCAGAATCTTTTTTATTTCACACCTGCTAACAGGCCTATTGGTGCCAGTTAGCTGTCACTGGATCCAGAGGAAATGTTAGCACTGACACACTTGACTCCTACCAACTCCTGGATCATATTGTCCCAGGGATTTCTGGTGACTAGCTGGAAACCAAAAGGTGCAAGAATGGGAAACCCCTTAGAGCACCAGCTCCTAGGAACTTGTTGATGAAGATTTTATTTTCATGAGTATATGTCAGTGTAATTTCACATTTTGACAAAGATGTAAGAAAGGTAATTCACGCTTTGTTTCCTGCCTTGGTCATGTTAGGGATAGCATGTGTGCATGCTAGATTGCCTCAGTCATGTCTGACTCTTTGCACCCCTATGGACTGTAGCCCACCAGGCTCCTCTGTCCATGGGGATTCTCCAGGCAAGAACACTGGAGTGGGTTGCCATGTCCTCCTCCATGGGATCTGCCAGCAGAAAATCTAATTGCAGGCACATAGGGCAAGGGAAGGGGGACAGGGCTCTTCCCCTACCAGGATTTATACATTGGGGAAACTTGGAAAAAGGCCTTCAGTTTTTATTCTATCATAGTTGCTGCTAAGATGTTCACTGCCCAAGCCTATCTGGTCCATTTGAATCTGAAAACTCCCTTTTACCAAACTTGATCACAGCTGCAAAACCATGATATCTGGTACCCCTGTGTTTCCACATCAGAGGCCTGACCATTGCCGGGCCACTGCATAGGAGTAAAGGCCAAGTCTTCCGTCTACACCTGAAACACACAACAACTCTCTCTGCCCTCCAAAAGCCTCCCTCTCTACAGGAATCCTTCTCTTTCTCCAGAATTCAGGACATAAATTCCCCTTTTCCAAGCAACAGCTTCTTCTCAGAGATCTGGGTGTGAGAGGAGTGTTGCTTTCAAGGTCTCTTCTGAATCACAAAGAAGTGACTAAACGAATGCCCACAAAGAAGGGAGGCTTGGAGGGGAGGTAGGAAGAGGGAAATTTCCCTTTCATTCTTTGTATTCTCCTGTTGAGCAAGAACAAGGTAAAATTCGATCAGTAAATCATCCTGCCACAGAGATGAAGGTGACTTGTATATGACTGAGGTTAGTGAAGCCTTGTGGGATACACACACAGTGACTGAATCAAGTTTGGGAATGTAGGACCAGAGAATGACTGAGCAACAATCTGCAAATGAGTGCTTAATCCTGGGAAACTCAAGCAATGCTTTACTGGGACAGCAACTGTGGCACTTGGTATCAGAAGAGTAACGTATCCAGGGAAGGAAAGCTGTTCAATCCTAAATGTTTAGGAACAATACATAATATTGAATATTTCTATTGCCAGGAGTTCCCACATATGTGTGCTTAAGAAGATGAATTTTATGTGTTACGGCAAAAGAAAAGTTTCTCCCACACTTGCTATAGCAAAAGGGTGCTATGGATTTCAACTCCTAGGAATTAACCTATGTAAATGACTTCTGGGTAAGCAGGGAAGTTTTTTTTTTTTTTCCCCCAAAAAAGCACTCAGTTCAGAAGTTTCCCTGTTCTTGCAAACATTCTTGGTGATTTATACAACTGTTCCCACTGAAGAGTGCAGAGAGAAGGAATTTTGTAGCAGAACATGATTGTGGTATTGGAGGCAAGAGATGTCCCCTGAAGTTGTAATGATTGCACAGAAGCAGAGTGAAAAGATCAGCTGAGCCAAGACAAGCCCATTTATTTTAGCTTTAACCATACACTGATGAGATAGAGATAACACTATCACAGCTACCTGGTTCTTATTATTGTCAATCATTTATAAGTAATAACTACTACATGCTTGTTTTATTTGAAATAGATTACAACAAAATTTTAAAAAATGTGTTAAACAGTTATAATTTTGCTAAGAGGATACAATAGCAAATTGGCCACAAATTTGTTTCTTCTCTGTAATCACACCTCTGATGGTATCTTCCTTCTTTGACTCTGAGCTCACCATATAACTTGTACTGGTAAAGGGGAAAATCGAAAATCTGACTGAGGCAGAGACTTGAATAGTACTTGAGCAATGGAACTGGCACTGTCGCTGCTCTTAGAACCTCGTACAGTCATATGAACAAGCTCAGGCTACCATGTGGGAGGGTAAGGGATATGTGGTTCATTTACCCCATCATCAGACCCAAGAAGGAACTGAACTCCAGATGCAGAGTTAACTAGTTCATTGGCAACTGACTGTAGATGCATGAGTAAGTCACACTGAGACTGCATCACTCAGAAAAGCGAAGTTAAAATTGTGACCTATCCAATACAAACAAAAGCAAAAACAAACAAATGGGGCCTAATCAAACTTACAAGTTTTAATACAGCAAATAAAATAGAAGAATACATGTCTGCCCAGTCATGTCTGACTCTTTGTGACCCTATGGACTATAGCCTGCCAGGCTCCTCTGTCCATGGAACTTTCCAAGCAAGAATACTGGAGTGGGTTGCCATTTCCTGCTCCAGGGAATCTTCATGATATGGGGATTGAACCTGTGTCTCTTGCATTCCATTCACTAACAGACAGATTCTTTACCACTGTGCCACCTGGGAAGCCTCTTTGTATAGCAAAGGAAATCATAAACAAAATGAAAAAGCAGTCTATGGGCTGGGCAAAAATATTTGCAAATAATGTGACCAAAAAGGGCTTAATCTCCAAAATATACAAATATTTCCTACAACTCAATAATAACAATGAAACAACCCAATTGAAAAATAGGCAGAACACCTAAATAGACATTTTTCCAAAGAAGACATACATATGACCAACAGACACATAAAAAGATGCTCAACATCATAATTATTACAGAATTGAAAGTAAGAACTAAAATGAGTTACCCGTTCACATCAAGATGGCCATCATAAAAAAGTCTACAAATAACAAGTGCTGGAAAGGATGTAGAGAAAAGAAACTCTTCTACACTGTCGGTGGGAATGTAAATTGGTATAGCCACTATGGAAAACAGCATGGAGGTTCCTCAAAAAACAAAAATAGAATCGTCATATGATCCAGTAATCCCACTTCTGGGCATATATCTAGATAAAACTATAATTACAAAAGGATACAGGCACACTTACATTCATAGCAGAGCTATTCACAATAGCCAAGATGTGGAAACAACTTAAATGTGCATCCACAGGTGAGTGGATAAAGAAGATGTGGAAAACTATTCAGCCATAAAAAAGAAACAATGCCATTTACAGCAATGTGGTTGGACTTAGAGATTATTATACTAAGAAACAAGAAGTCAGAAACAGAAAGACAAATACCACGTGATATCACTTATATGCAGAAACATCACCGACTCAATGGACATGGGTTTGGGTAGACTCCGGGAGTTGGTAATGGACAGGGAGGCCTGGCGTGCTGCGGTTCACGGGGTCACAAAGAGTCGGACACGATGGAGCTACTGAACTGAACTGAAAAAATGATACAAATGAACTTATTTACAAACCAGAAACAGACTTACAGACATAGAGAACAGACTTGTGGGGGAACCGGATGGTGAGGGCTAGCCTGGGAGTTTGGGATTAGCTGGTGCAAGTCATCATATGTGGAATGGATAAACAACAAGGTCCTAGTGCATAGAACAGGGAAATAAAGTAAATATTCTGTGAGAAACCATAATGGAAAAAAATATGAAAAGGGATATATATATATAACCCTATAGATAGATAGATAACCAAATTACTTTCCTGTACAGCAGAAATTAGCACAACATTGTAAATCAATTACACTTCAATACAATAAGATTTTTAAAAACTGTGACCTTCCAATCTGTGAGCTAAATAGGTTCTAAATAGTGTTTTTGGCCACTAAGTTTTATAGTATTCTGTTACCCAGGTTTGTTATGCATCAATAGATAATGACTATTGCACCTCTGGAAAAAAACTGAGGGCAGAGGGAGAGGAGAGCAACAGAGGATGAGATGGCTGGATGGCATTACCAATGCAATGGACATGAACTTGGGCAAACTCCAGGAGATGCTGAGGGAGAGGGAAGCCTGGCATGCTGCAGTTCATGGGGTTGCAAAGAGTCAGACATGACTTGGTGACTGAACAACAATAATAACATAGCACCTTATGCACATATGGCTCATTTAAGCTTCACAACAACACTATAAAGTAGGTAGCATTATCACTCTCATTTACAGGTGGGGAAGCAGAGGCAATGAAGGAGTGGGAACACGGACCAGTCTCATTCAGTTTATAAATGGCAGCACTGACACTGAGACAATCTGATTCCAGAGTCTATGCACTGAACTGTTATGCATGATTAAACATTAACTTATATTCTAGCTAATTGTTTATTAAACCAACACAACAAATACCTCTCTTCAAAAGGCAGTTCAATTATTTTCAATTAATATTTTTATTTATATCTAAAGTGTTGCACATTAAAAATAATTCAGGAAACTTCTGGTCATGATCGAGTAATGAAGACCATATTCCCTCACCTTCTTTAAACAACTATAAAACTGGACAAAATGAATCAATGGGTTTTAGACATTGGACAACAAGTAGCACTGGGCAGTGATCCCTGAAACCAGAGCAATAAAAGAGATGAGTCCTACTATTATGACAGCTTTTTACTGGAGAGCATTTCCAGACTGCAGCACAGGGAAGGGGAACCCAAACTGGAACTAGCAGTCCTGCTGAGATGAGAATACAGAGTTTGAAGTTTAGGCAGACGAAGGTGGCCAGAATATTCAGCGGAAAATGCAGGCGAGGTGAGAACCTCATAGAAGGAGATCTTTACATATCTGTGGAAGGAATTCTTTGAGTCTTTGGCTGAATAATTACCTACTCTTGCTTTTGAGAAAATTATATGAGATCACAGAAAGAACCCTGGAAGAGAGCAGGTAGATTTCCTAGGACGGGAAATAGTTGGTGTTCTCACTAGCCAGTGTGATAAGAATTCCTAATACAAAGGGCCTACATCCAAAAATAATTCCCAGACATCCAAAGAAGCAGTAAATAATATCCATAATTGGGAGAAAAACCAATAGATGCATATCTAGAAATGACAGAGATGGTGGATTTATCTGACAGAGTCATTAAAATGCCTGTCTCTGTATATTTGAGAAGGGAGAGGAAAACATGAAAATGACGAGAAAAAAGATGAAACACATCCAAGTTGAACTTCTAGAAATGAAAAATACAATAACAGAAATTTTAAAAAAAGATCGAAAGGAATTGATAATTAGAACTCTGCAGCAAAAAAGATCAATGAATGTGAAGCTATCATAAGCATAAACCATCCAAATTTAAGCATACAGAGGAAAAAAACCTAACAAGAAGGCAGTGATTTCAGGGACTCTATCAAGTGGTCTAATGTACATGTAATTGGAATAAGAAAGGATGGGAGTAAAATATTTGAATAATAGTTACAAAATTTCCAAATTTAATAAACACTAAAGTCCCACAGATCCAAGAAGTTCAACGTACCTGAAGTAATAGAAACAGAAGAACCCCCAAGACATATCACAATCAAACTGCTGAAATCTGGTGATGAAGACAAAATCTTAGAGATAAAAATTAAAGATGAATTAGAGATAAATAAATAAATCATTATATAAACGGGAAAAATAAATGATAACAGACTTCTTGTTAAAAACCATGCAAGCCAAAAAACAATGGAATATCTTTATAGTATGGAAGAAGAAAAACTAACCTAGGATTTTATACCCTGCAAAAAATAGTTTTCAAAAAATAAAGCCCCCAAAAGGCATATTCGTAAAAAGAAAAACAGAACAAATTCATCACCAGCAGATTACACTGCAAGAAATGTAAAAGGAATTTCATCAAATAAAAGGAAAATGGAAATTTGGATATACACAAAGGAATGAAAAGAACTGGAATAGCTAAATATATGAGTAAATATAGAAAACTTTTTTCTCACTAAATATACTACATGATGATTATTTTAAATTAATAGCAATGTATTTTGAGATTAATAATTTTGTAGAAATAAAATATAGAACCACATAAGCAATAAGATATTGAACCACATTTCCAGTAGTCATGTATGGATGTGAGAGTTGGACCATAAAGAAAGCTGAGTGCTGAAGAATTGATGCTTTTGAACTGTGGTGCTGGAGAAGACTCTTCAGAGTCCTTTGGACAGCAAGATCAAACCAGTCAATCCTAAAGGAAATCAGTCCTGAATATTCGCTGAAAGGACTGATGCTGAGGCTGAAGCTCCAATACTTTGGCCACCTGATACAAAGAACTGACTCATTCGAAGACACCATGATGCTGGGAAAGACTGAAGGCAGAAGGAGAATGAGACAACAGAGGATGAGATGGTTGAATGGCATCACTGACTCAATGGACATGAGTTTGAGTGAGCTCTGGGAGTTGGTGATGGACAGGGAAGTCTGGTTTGTTATAGTCCATGGGGTCCCAGAGAGTTAGACATGACTTAGCAACTGGAGTGAACTGAGTACAATAGATAGGGGAGAAATGGAAATATGATGTGGTAAGATTCTTACACTATATATGAAGTGGTATAATATTATTTGAAAGTACAGTATTGTAAGTTACAAATACATGTTTAAATGTGAGAATAAAAAAAGTTCCTACCAACTTAGGAAAAGGCTTTGGCCATGGTGAAAAGCAGTCATCAGAATTAGCTTTAAACCTATTTAATCAATCAACAACTCACTTCGAAAAAGAAGGCAGATGTCCCCACCCCCAGGCTAAAGCAATTGGAGATTCATCCTCTATTGACTAAAACTCCAAGATAAGAATAGCAGGACAATTAAGGGAGAAGGCCCTGTCCAGACCACATATTTCTTATTTTCAAAGTCAGGAGACCTCCCCAACCACACATATGCAGAGAAGGCTCCTTGCAGGCCAAAGAGGGAGCAATGTCAAGGGATGTTCTACCCAGACTCCTTTCTGGTGAAATCTATCTTGGCTAAGAGATGTGTCCACACACTTGGAAGGGTCCTGAGGTACACCAAATATGGACTGTGAACCAGGCAAATCAAATTGACTAACCAAAGGGAACCTGAAAGAAATACCCCATAAGAGTAATTCAAACTGCCACGAGGGAGTGACCAGGGATTCTCCCTCTGAGTTTCCCGGTGTCCCTACCCTCACATACTGTACTCTTTTCCTCTTAATAAATACTTTACTTGCTTCACTACTTTTTGTCTTTGTGGAAATTCTTTTCTGCAAAGCTGAGGGGCCAGGGCCCTTGTCAATGACCCCCGGTCCAGTGGCTAGAATCCCGTGCTTTCATTGTGGTGACCCAGCCCAATCTCTGGCTGGGAACCCAAACCCCACTCCAAGCTGTTGCAGACCAAGGCCACCTGAGATCAACCTCAGTGATCATGCTTTCACAAGTCAACCAATAAGTGTCAGCCCCTCATTACTGAAGTGGGTTAATCCAGGATGAACTCACTTTCATAAACATGACACTGAATGCCAACCAAGCAACAATAATTTCACCTAAGTAATCACATTTCCACTTCCACCTCTCAAAGTCCACCAATCCACACTTCGCCAAACCAAATATAAAATCAGTAGTCTGTTTTGCATTGACATACTGTGCCTGATTGACACAGCTCTTCCTTTCTATTATCCTTTTATTTCAGGTATTGAATAGTGGTCTTATTTTCCCTTGACAAATCTAGAGCAGCACACCAAGCAAAGAAGTATAGTTAATAAGACAAAATGAAGATAAAATGGAATCATAGAATATATTTGATTATTCTAAAAGAAGACAGGCAAAGAGGAAAAAAAACAAACAAACAAACAAAGAAGAGATGGGACAAATAGAAAATATACAGCAAGATAGTAGATGTAAAGGTCTCCCTGGTAACTCAGCTGGTAAAGAATCCACCTTCAATGCAGGAGACCTGGATTTCTACATGGCAACCCACTCCAGTATTCTTGCCTGGAGAATCCGCATGGACAAAAAAACTTGGCAGGCTACAGTCCATGGGGACACAAAGAGTCAGATATGACTGAGCCACTAAGCAAAGCATGTGAATGATATCTCAATAAAATTGGAAGAAAAAATATTTTGGAGAAGAAAATGGCAACCCACTCCAGTATTCTGGCCTGGAAAATCCCATGGACAGAGGAGACTGATGGGCTACAGTCCATGGGGTCTCAAAGAGACTGAGCAACTAACAGACACACACACAGATGTAAAGACAATAGTGTCAATAATCATTAATAGTACTTAATGTAAATACTAGTCTATACAATCCAACTAAAAGGCAGAGGTTATCAGATTGGATTAAAAATAAAGTCCCAATGATGTGCTATCTAAAAGTGTCTAAACTCTAAAGATACAGATAAATTAAAAATAAAAGGATAGATAACAACATATCTTGCAAATACTAATTTAAAGAAAGCTGAAGTGATTGTTATTAACATCAGATAAAGTAACTTTCAGAATAAGGAATATTATCATGGATAATGACAAATGATTGATTCATCCAGAGAGTGTAACAGCCTAAGCATGCCGATGTATAATAAGAAATTCAAAATACATGATACCAAAACTTACAGAAATGATAAGAGAAATAGAAACCAATAATCATAGTCAGAGATTTCAATAGTCCTCTCTCAGAGTTGATAGCAGCAGATGGCAGATTATCAGGGTATGGAGACTTTGCACACTACTTGATACTCAATGTGGAAAGCTCTAAGGAATCTCCGAAAAACTGCTAGATCTTATAGATAAGTGTAGTAAAGTCACAGGATTGAAGGTAAAGATCTGTTGTGCATACAGCTTGAAAAACCAATTGCATTTCTCGATACATTGACCCTCTTTTTGCACAGCAAAGGAAAGCATAAATGAAATGAAAAGGCAACACACAGAATGGGAGAAACTATTTGCAAGTGAAGCAACTAACAATAGATTTATTTCCCAAACATACAAAAGCTCATGCAGCTCAATAACCAAGAAACAAACAATCTAGTCAAAAAATGGGTGGACCAGAAACTATAAAACTAGAGGAGAACATAGGCAAAACACTCTCCGACATACATCACAGCAGGATCCTCTATGACCCACCTCCCAGAATATTGGAAATAAAAGCAAAAATAAACAAATGGGACCTAATTAACCTTAAAAGCTTCTGCACATCAAAGGAAACTATTAGCAAGGTGAAAAGACAGCCTTCAGAATGGGAGAAAATAATAGCAAATGAAGCAACTGACAAACAACTAATCTCAAAAATATACAAGCAACTCCTACAGCTCAATTCCAGAAAAATAAATGACCCAATCAAAAAATGGGCCAAAGAACTAAATAGACATTTCTCCAAAGAAGACATACAGATGACTAACAAACACATGAAAAGATGCTCAACATCACTCATTATCAGAAAATGCAAATCAAAACCACTATGAGGTACCATTTCACGCCAGTCAGAATGGCTGCGATCCAAAAGTCTACAAGTAATAAATGCTGGAGAGGGTGTGGAGAAAAGGGAACCCTCTTACACTGTTGGTGGGAATGCAAACTAGTACAGCCACTATGGAGAACAGTGTGGAGATTCCTTAAAAAACTGGAAATAGAACTGCCTTATGATCCAGCAATCCCACTGCTGGGCATACACACTGAGGAAACCAGAATTGAAAGAGACACGTGTACCCCAATGTTCATCGCAGCACTGTTTATAATAGCCAGGACATGGAAGCAACGTAGATGTCCATCAGCAGATGAATGGATAAGAAAGCAGTGGTACATATACACAATGGAGTATTACTCAGCCATTAAAAAGAATACATTTGAATCAGTTCTAATGAGGTGGATGAAACTGGAGCCTATTATACAGAGTGAAGTAAGCCAGAAAGAAAAACACCAATACAGTATACTAATGCATATATATGGAATTTAGAAAGATGGTAACAATAACCCTGTATAAGAGACAGCAAAAGAGACACAGATGTATAGAACAATCTTTTGGACTCTGTGGGAGAGGGAGAGGGTGGGATGATTTGGGAGAATGGCATTGAAATATGTATAATATCATATATGAAACGAGTCGCCAGTCCAGATTCGATGCACGATACTGGATGCTTGGGGCTGGTGCACTGGGACGACCCAGAGGGATGGTATGGGGAGGGAGGAGGGAGGAGGGTTCAGGATGGGGAACACATGTATGCCTGTGGCGGATTCATTTCCATATATGGCAGAACCAATACAATATTGTAAAGTTTAAAAATAAAATAAAATTTAGAAAAAAAAGATTACAATAAAAAAAAAGAATAAAATCAATCTGAAAAAAAAAAATGGATGGAAGATCTAAATAGGCATTTCTCCAAAGAAGACATACAGATGGCCCCAAAGCACATGAAAAGGTGCTCAACATCATTAATTATTAGAGAAATTCGTATCAAAATTACAGTCAGATATCACCTCACACTGGTCAGAATGGCCATCATCAAAAAATCTACAAACAATAAATGCTGGAGAGGGTGTTGAGAAAAGGGAACCCTTCTACACTGCTGTTTTAGTTCAGTTCAGTTTAGTTGCTCAGTCATGTCCGACTCTTTGCGACCCCATGAATTGCAGCACTCCAGGCCTCCCTGTCCATCACCAACTCCTGGAATTCACTCAGACTCAGGTCCATCGAGTCAGTGATGCCATCCAGCCATCTCATCCTCTGTCGTCCCCTTCTCCTCCTGCCCCCAATCCCTCCCAGCATCAGAGTCTTTTCTAATGAGTCAACTCTTCCGCATGAGGTGGCCAAAGTACTGGAGTTTTGGCTTTAGCATCAGTCCTTCCAAAGAACACCCAGGACTGATCTCCTTTAGAATAGACTGGTTGGATCTCCTTGCAGTCCAAGGGATGCTCAAGAGTCTTCTCCAACACCACAGTTTGAAAGCATCAATTCTTCAGCAATCAGCTTCCTTCACAGTCCAACTCTCACACCATAGCCTTGACTAGACAGACCTTTGTTGGCAAAGTGATGTCTCTGCTTTTGAATATGCTATCTAGGTTGGTCATAACTTTTCTTCCAAGGAGTAAGCGTCTTTATATTCATGGCTGCAATCACCATCTGCAGTGATTTTGGAGCCCCCAAAAATAAAATCTGACACTGTTTCCACTGTTTCCCCATCTACTTCAGAATGTAAATTGGTACAGCCACTATGGAGAACAGTATGGAGATTCTTTAAGAAACTAAAAATAGAGCTACCATATCATCCAGCAATCCCACTCCTGGCTCCTGGGCACATAAATATACATGCACCCCAATGCTCACTGCAACACTATTTACAGTAGCAAAGGCGTGTAAACAAACGTCCATTTCCAGATAAACGGATAAAGATGTGGTATATATATATATATATAATACAATGGAATGCTATTCAGCCATTAAAAAGAATGAAATAATGTCATTTGCAGTATCATAGATGGACCTATAGATTGTAATACTGAGTGAAGTAAAGCAGACAGAAAAGGAGAAATATCGTAAGACATCCCTTAGATGCAGAATCTAAAAAGAAATGATACAAATGAACTTATTTACAAAAGAGATACCGATTCACAGCCCTAGAGAATGAACTTATGGTTGCCAGTGGGGAAGAAGTAGGGCATGGGATAGTAAGCGAGTTTGAGAGGGACATGTACACACTGCTATATTTAAAATGGATAACAAGGACTTACTGTATAGCACAGGGAATTCTGCTCAATGTTATGTGGCAGCTGGAATAGGAGGGGAGTTTGGGGGAGAACTGTTGTTGTTCAGTCGCTAAGCCTTGTCTGACTCTTGGCGACTCCATAAACTGCAGCCTGCCAGGCTTCTCTGTCCTTCACTATCTCCTGGAGTTTGCTCAAACTCATGTCCATTGAGTCAGTGATTCCAACCAACCATTTCACCCTCTGTCATCCTCTTCTCCTCCTGCCCTCAATGTTTCTCAGCATCAGGGTCTTTTCCTGTTGGTTCTTCACATCAGATGGCCAAAGCATTGGAGCATCAGCCTCAGCACCAGTCCTTTCAATGATTATTCAAGGCTGATTCCCTTTAGGAGGAATGGATGGATTAGAAAGAATAGGGGAGAATGGATACATATATATGTATGCCTGAGTCCCTTTGCTGTCCACCTGGAACTATCAGAACATTGCTAATTGATTATACTCCAATGCAAAGCAAAAAGTTAAAAAACACAGAATAGTGGATCTAAAATATATCTCAATGTATTTTATCAACTGATTCTTGACCAAAGTACCAAAGTAATTCAATCAGAAAATATAATCTTTACAGCAGATGCCTTAGGAAAAAATATCTATATGCAAAAAAGAATCCTTCAGATGTGATTTAGAAGAGACTCACTGTGTGAATGGACAATTGGAAGCAAGATTCAGGGAGTTTGGGGCTTCAGAGGATGATGTCTGGACAAGATGTATTCCTGGCATATTACATCTCTAAGGTACATTTTTGATCCCTCAAGTTCTGGGGATGACATATTTCTGAAGATTGTTGTTCTTAAGTACATAGTGTGTTACTTAGTTTGAGTTGAAAAGCTGCCTGTCCTCTGGTAGTTTAAACAGTTAACTTCACCCGCAATGCTTAAGCACTTATTTTTAATAAAAAATATAGAAGAAATCTCTGACTGTATTTAAAAATATTTAACCTTTGGCTAGAGATCTGTACATAGAAAGGAGAGATGTGTTGAAGACACAGAGAAAGGTATATTTAGTATATTATCAGGTATAATTCTGGGTTTAGACATCCAACTTGTTTAATGGTCTAATAATGCATTAGCCATAGACTTAAAATTGTAATACTTTGCCTAAATTTTCCTAATTCACTTTTTAAAGTGAATTCATTCCATAACATCTTATGGAAAATAACTCAAATGAAATTTTTGGCCAACCTACCATTTGAAAATGTGCAATTCTGTGGCATTAATTACACTCACAATATTATGCAACCGTCACCACCATTTATTTTCAAAACTTTATCACCCCATCAGAAGCTCCCTAACCATTCTCACTCCCTGCAACTACTAGTAACTTCAGTCTACTTTCTGTCTCTATGAATTTGCCTTTTCTAAGTATTTTATACAAGTGGAATCATATAATATTTATCTTTTTATCTCTGGCTTATTTCATTTATCGTTTCATTCATTTCAGTCATAAACCATAATGACTTTATCTATGGTATAGCATGTATCAAAACTTGTATTCCTTTTTAAGGCTTAAAAATATTCCATTATACTATGTTTTGTTGATTCATTTATCTCTTAATTGTGAATAATGCTATAATGAGCACTGGTGTTCAAATATCTGTTTGAGTCCCTACTTTCAGTTCCTTTGGGTGTATACCTAGGAGTGGAATTGCTGGATCATACGGTGACAGAATGATTTTGTGAAAGCATAACTAAGGCACCACTGTTACAAAAGAATGAACATATAGAGATAAGCTTGAAGAAAATGACAACAAGGGCAAAGTCTGCCTATTAGTGCAAAATTGTTTCTCCAATCTTTTTCTGTGCTTCTTACTTGGCAGAGCATACTGTTTAAATATGAAATTTGCAGACATGCGGTATCTGAAAGCAGTTTTTGTGATGACCCTTCCTTGTGAATAATTCATAAGTTAGCTACTTGCTCAAAAGTGATATGCCTATCTTTCCAAGCAGGAAAAGAGTAGAAGAAAATCATGACCAAAATAGCTTCAGAGTAGCATGAATAACTCCTCCCAGTTTTCTCACACCTTTACTCTTTAAGCACTGAAATTCCCACCATTTTGGGAAATTCCTCATGCCAGGCAAACTGAGACAGTAAAACATGTAAAAGACCCACAGTCATGTGTGACTCTTTATAACCCCATGGACTATAGCCCACCAGACTCCTCTGTCCATGGGATTTTCCACGTAAGAATACTGAATAGGTGGCCATTTCCTACTCAAATAAATACTGTTTACAGCTTGGGGAAAATAGTGTGTAGAAGTTCTTTGAAAAAAACTTAGCAAAATATCTGGTGACAGTAGTGGTAGTGTCTTAGAAGGGTGTTTGTATGAAGTCTTTTGCCTAAATCTCATATTTTTAATCAAAAATTTCATATTAAAAATTTTTTTTCTAATAATTATACAAACTTACTGATTTAATTTTGGTTTCTTTCTCTTCCCCATCTTTACTTTGTTGAGTCAAGTGGCTAAAACCTGGGTTGCCGGGACAATTGCAAGGCAGGAACCTACTTCACAAGAATCTGATCAGTTACATGGGGAAGACTGCCTTAGGCAAGGCGCTGTGCTGAGCTCTGCAGGAAAAGAGCTGGTAACAGGTGAATCTCGGGATTTCCAGATCCTGGATTATCGTGTTTACAGGCCACTGTAAAGGAATGACGCAATCTGTGTGTGTTGTATAACACAGCCAGCAGAGTCTGGGGTAAATATCCTGCAAACATGAATATTTCTGCAGCAAAATATGTAAGGACTATAAATAGCTTCCTAGTCATTCAGGTCAAGTTTGCAGACAGATGAATTATGAAAAACTTTCAGTTTTAAGAGCACGGTGTGTTTTGTAATTGTAGATAAAAGACTGTGTAGTTTTCAGCAAGTCATGCTAGTGTCTTTTGGGTTGAAATCATGAAATATTAAAAAAATAGAAGAGAATTCAGGGATGATATTATCCAACTATTTTTACCCGCTAGGAAATAATAACAATATTAAGTAAGCATTTAAGATGCCAGCCTTGCATTATCTCATTTAATTCCGCTTAGCCATCAGGGAACCATCTGCTACCCTGGTGGCTCAGATGGTAAAGAATCTGCCTGCAATGCTGGAAACCTGAGTTCGATCCATGAGTCAGGAAGATACTCTGGAGAAGGGAATGGCAACCCACTCCAGTATTGTTGTCTGGAGAATCCCATGGACAGACGACCCTGGTGGGCTACAGTCCACAGGGTTGCAAAGAGTTGGCAACGACTGAGTGACCAACACACACACAGCCATCACATTAACAAATGTCAGTACTAGCTTGCAATCTGGAATCAGACCCAGATAATACTTAGATAAATCAAATAAGGTAGGTTACTAAATGACATAGAAGGAAATAAGCATGATGGCAAAGCTCTCCAAAGAGACAGAAGTCTAAGCTTTCAGGCTTTCCCCCAAAGCGCCCTACCAGTGGATACCCAGTGGTTGGTTGCTTAGTCTAAGATGACCTAGCACCACTGAGACTGATTCATGGAAGTAGTTCTTCCTAAATATTCCATTTAAAAATCATTTTCCTGCTTGCCTAATTCTTCAGCTCCTCAGTCTCTTATTATTATAACCAGACTTTCTAATAGAAAATAGCTAGCCTTTATTAAATGGCTACTATGGGCCAGGTACATCATCACATTTTTAAAAAATTGAAGCATAGTTTGTTTACAATGTTGCATTACAACAGTCAAGGTACACATTATCACTGCCATTAACAGATATGGAAACTGAGGTTTTGATAAGCTAAGTACCTTGCCCAAGACTACACATAAGAGACATTAACTGGGATTTTTTCTACTGGTTTTTTTTTTTTTTTTTGATATTCCCTTTTTTGGCCATATTGTATGGCATGTGGGATTTTAGTTCGCTGACCAGGGATCAAGCCCATGCCCCCTCCATAGGAAACTCAGAGTCTTAGCCACTGGACCACCAGGAAATCCCCTTAACTGGAATTCTAATGTGGGCTTGCTTTACTTCTATGGTGCACCTTTGAGATTTCACTTTAAGAAAAGTGCTCTCGTGTTCATGCTCAGTCGCTTTAGTCATGTCTGACTCTTTGTGACCCCATGGACTGTAGCCCCCCAGGCTCCTCTGTCCATGGGATTCTCCAGGCAAGAATACTAGAGTGGGTTGCCACGCCCTCCTCCAGGGGATCTTCCCAACCCAGGGATAGAACAGTGTTCTACAGAAGTCTAAACACAAGTTCTAGATAAATTAGAAGTTTATCTACATTACAAGGCAATACTTATTTTACAAACAAATTATCTTAAATAGCAGGGTTTCTTGAAATTAGTTTCCTTGGCACATTTTGCTTATTCGTCATTAGTTAGTTACTTGATGGATAGTTTGGGGAACCATGACCAAATGCTGACCAATGAGAAATGAGGATAAAGAATTTCTGGAATACTAAAATAAAGCACGGGAAAAGTAAACTGAATATATTTCATTTTCCATAAATACATGTATTCTACAAGTGGATTGATTTGGGATGGAAAGGTAGTCTTGCCTAGGTAGTTAAGAGACATATTTTAGAAACCCTTCATTGAAAAGAACCCTGTCAGATGTCATTAGTAGAGTTACTGAACTGAACTGAAAACTGGAGACAAGATTCTTATTTATGAAAGTGGAAGACCGAGTAAACAGGTAATACTACAGGCTAAAAGTAAAGAAATGCTGTTAAAACCCAACCAAAATGTTGTCATAATTATTTTTACTCTATCAAAGTCTTCAAACTTGAAGATCCCCTGCCCCAACCCCCTTTAATTACTTCTTATTTCAGATATACACACAGGACACCCAAGTTCTACTGAAGAGGGACACTGATTAGAACCACAGAAGAGTTAACATCACAGAATAATAAAGGATTAGTGGGAAAGATGTGTTAGGGTCCATCATAAGCGTGTTTTGAGTAAACGAAAATTAGCTTGCTAGTGGAGGACTCTTCAGAAAGAATGTGGCAAAAAGAGATGAAAATGATGTGAAGGGAAATTCAAAACTAAACTTCTGCTTTAATAAACCCTTATGATCAGGTAACAAGATATATACACGATTAAATAAGGCCCAACCCCCAAGACATTAATTAGGCTGATTCAGGGAAGCAATTCTTCTTAAATAGTCCATTCAAAATAATTTTCCAGCTTTACTTTTTCAGCTTCAATCTCTTGTACTATGTCATTGCTTTTCAAATTGAAGCATTTGGTCTTATCATATTCATCATAAGCATGCCTTTGCTCTCTCTCTTCTTTTTACAGATATCTCCACATTTTGATTGCTCTTTACCTATTGTCGTTGTTGTTCAGTCACCAAGTCGTGTCTGACTCTTTGCAACCCCATGGATAGCAGCACGACAGGCTTCCTTGTCCTTCACCATCTCCCAGAGTTTGCCCAAGTTCATGTCCATTGAATTGGTGATGCCATCCGACTCTCTCATCCTCTGTCACTTTCTTCTCTTTCTGCCTTCAATCTTTCCCAGCATCAGGGTCTTTTCCAATGAGTCATCTGTTCATATTTAAGTTTCTTCCTTTCATAACTGTAACCATAACAAAAACAATATTAGCATCTGCTATTTGAGGGTTTCCTTTTTGCTAGAGTGTTACCTGCTCTATATAATTTATTCTCGTTTAATCCTATAACAAGGAGAGATTATGTGATTATTTTCAAGGTCATACAGATCTTAATGGTAAGGTCAGAATTTGAACAGAAGGGTCTGCTTGACTTCAGTGTCATCACTCTTAACTATTTCAGATCACCAGCCTCCCATCCAGGTGTGGCATCTGTGGTGGTGGTAGGGTGCCGGTCCTGAGCACACAGTCCTGAGACACCCATCTTGGGGAGGAAGAAAGGGAGATCGCTCCAAGGGGCTTCAGGCTCTGTCATCTGATAACTGGACATAACTTCTTGGTCCCTCTATCTATTAACACTGCACTCTTTAATTCCTGATTATTCTTAGAAGATCTTTTGGGGGATAGACAGCTATTAATTTAAATTTTAAGGTTAGATCAAGAAAGAGAACTAGCCAAAGATTAAACGACTTGCCAGGGGATGGGAGTTGGAGGTATTGAATTCCTCTGAGCTAGGCTCTGTGAGAGAGAGTAAAGCAAGTCAGATGGGATAATTTCCCCCTCTCTGGCATTCCCAGTGTAATGGGGCTCAGAGCTAGAGCTCTGGTCTACCCTATCTCCTCCAGTGGTTTGTTTCTCCACTACTCATCTTCGTCCCAGCAGAACTGTGTCATCCTGATTTATCTTAGTGTACCTTGGGACTGCCCCTGGAAGGCTACTGCTTATTCTTACAAGCTACACACTGAGGTCCGTGTTCTATAATGGATGGAATGAAAAACAACAAAACAAACAACTCTTTATGTTAAATCCGATTTGAATTTGCCTTAAAAAAAAATAAAGCAACTGGCGTGATATTTTGACAGCTTTTTGACAGTGCCCACATTTGATTTGATGAGATGCATGCTCCTATTTGAGTTATGTCCAAAAGAGGGCAGACAGATGGAAGGTTTTTACAAAAGGGAAAAAAAAAGTCCTGGTTAGTGTAAGCCTGGAATTCCTAATTTGCTTTTTTTTCTTTTAAAAAGCAATAGATAGGTCTTAACAGATGGCCTAACTCTTCAGTTAGATGCATTCTTTGAAAAATTACAAGCAGTAAATGCCTTTTACAGATGTAGAGTTCAAATACATGAAAATCATAGCAAACCACACAGCCTAGAGAAACAAACTTTCTGGAAAAGGAGGTTTAGAGAAATGAATACATACTCAGCTATAGAACAATCTGCTGCAGCCCTCCGGCATAACTTTTCAAACTGTGAGTCATGACCCATCAATAGGTTATGAAATCAATTTAATGTGTTGTGACCAGAAGTTGAAACAAAAGTCATGGTGGGAACAGGAAATATTCAGAGTGCATCACGTGTAGTAAGAATAAAGGCTGTTTCATGCTGGTTTGTCCCATTACACACTGTTTCCTGAATTATGTATTTTTTACTATAGGTCATGGCTAAAAATTTTTTTCAAAGATGCTGATACAGCAGATGACTAGTGCAACTATATCACAATATGACTCCATCCACGAATAACCAAGTTTTATTGTGTATTATATAGCATAAACATTGAGTAGTGCTTCTGAGTATGTCAGGTATAGTCAAGGAAATCCTAGTTGGCTTAAGCAGTGTTGGCCAGGGGTGGCCTATGAAAATGTCTTACCTGCCAGATACCCCTGGCAAGGATGCCTGGGGCAAACCCAGAAACCTTGTGCCTATTGCCATAAGGTGAATACCCAGAGAGCGGTGATCTTTCTTCTGTGGACCCAACTCAAGGAGACGCTGCTTTCAGATCTAAGAGGATGATGTGATTAGGTATTTAATAAGAAGCTAAGCAGAAAAGGTGACAGTTTGCTTTCCTGTCAGTAATTCTTAATGAAACGAATAATAGTACTCTAGCATTATTTGTCACTACTGTGTTAAGTGGGCTTCCCTGGTCACTCAGTGGTAAAGAATCTGCCTGCCAGTGCAGGAGATGCAGGTTCCATCCCTGGGCTGGGAAGATCCCCTGGAGGAGGAAATGGCAATGCACTCCAGTAGTCTTGTCTGGAAAATCCCACGGCTGCTCTCTATGGGGTCACAAAGAGTTGGACATGCCTTAGAGACTAAAACAAAACTATGTTAAGTATTTTTCATCAATTGCTATGCTATGCTATGCTAAGTCACTTCAGTTGTGTCCGACTCTGTGTGACCCCATAGACGGCAGCCCACCAGGCTCCCCCATCCCTGGGATTCTCCAGGCAAGAACACTGGAGTGGGTTGCCATTTCCTTCTCCAATGCATGAAAGTGAAAAGTGAAAGTGAAGTCGCTCAGTCGTGTCCTACCTTCAGCAACCCCATGGACTGCAGCCCACCAGGCTCCTCCATCCATGGGATTTTCCAGGCAAGAGTACTGGAGTGGGGTGCCATTTTCATCAATTATCTAGCAACAATCCTACAAGACAAGGCATGATTGTTTTCATTTTATACATGAGGGAAGTATATGCTCAGGGACATAGGAAAATTTGTCCAAAGTTAATTATTTGTGATGAAACCAGAACTTGAGTTTAAATTTCCAAAGCCTGCATCCTTCCTAATCCTCTATACTGCCTTGGTTGCATCAATTTACTACATCCATTGCCTAGGCTTAACGGTGTTCTCTTTTACCAGAATAGACACCAAGGACTTAGCTCTGTGAATTATTTTTGCTCGAGTCCCTTTTTTCTTCTACTGTCCACATCTAGTCCATTAACTCTGCTCAAAAAAGGGATATGCCATATCCATCCACTTCTTTCCATTTTCACCGCTTTCACCCTAATCCAAGCCACTTCATGTCTTATTTTAGGCTATAGAAAACCCTAACTGGTCTCCCATCTGTCATTTATGCTGCCCTACAATCCATTCTCCACATGGCAACTAGAGGAATCCATTCTTAACAAATCAGATAGCATCATTCTTTCACTTGAAATTCTCCACTGGTTCTCTTTTTAATCTGGAATAAAATCTAAACTTCTGAGCATACCAGATGTAGTCTGCCTATGTAGACTGGCCCCTGCCCACCTCTCCAGCCTCATCTGCTACCGTCCTTCCTCAGCTCTGACTTGGCTGAGCCTCAGTCTCTGTATCTGTCCTTCTCTTAGCCTGGCAAGTGCTTTACCCAGATCTCAGCCAGACTGATTTCTTTCCTGCACAAAACTTTCTGGTGCTATGTAGATGAGGGAGGGTGTGTTCACTGGCCCACTCCCGTCACATTCCTAAACACCCTCTTAAAGCCCCTGTAACAATTGCCTCAGATTTACTTTCATTGTAACACTGTCTGAAGATCTTATTTACTTGTTTATTATTTGTTTCTCCATCTAGGAACCAAAGCACTGGGGCCTTGTCTGTGTTGTCCTTGGCTATTATCTTTAGCATTTAGAGCAGGACCAGCCCGGCAATAGCAGGCACTCAAGAAGTATCTCTGAATGTACAAATGAATGAATGAATTTGCGTCAGGATTTTCCAGACGCCCACCTTCTGAGTGTAAAGCTAGAATGTTCTCTTGGCCCTGACAGCTAGGTGTGGCATTTCAAAGCTGAAGTTTTCAAGTGTAGCTTCCTCAGTTACTGCCACATTTGGTTCTCCTTCCCCACAAAACGCATCGCATCACCCAGAGTCAGGAAATGTGGTATCACAAAACCAGGGTCCTAGGACTTCCCTGGTGGTTCAGTGGTTAAGGCCCCGTGCTTCCTTTGCAAGTGGTGTGGGTTTGATCCCTGGTCAGGGAACTGGGATCCTACATGCCACGTGATGTGGCCAAAAATTAAAAAAAAAAAAAAATCAAATAAACAATTCTGTGACCTCTTTGATCTTGATTCTTTCATTTGCAAAATAAAGAATTAGTCTATTTAAGTAGAGATCTTTTGAGGATTAAAGAAAGGAGGTATGAGAAACAAACGTTTGTTATTGTGATTATGTCTTTAAAGGTACTTTGGGGAGATGAGAACTAGATGTGGAAGTGCTTTATTTATTCCAAACTCAGGGAGGTGTCCTCCATCTGGGCATCATCCTCAAGGCCTCATTTCCCTTTATCCCTACATCCAACAATTTACAATGTTCTGTCAACATTCCTTCCTCTCTGTAAAGCGGGGACACACTTCCTTAACCCCTTTATCATTTGAGGTCTCATGCAGGGCCCAAGAATGTGATGAGATGAATTGACTTGCCTGAAACTCAGAGAAAATTTTAAATTATTAGTCTTCTTTCTTTTCCTGAGAAAAATGCATTTGTGCCATAAGGCTCTCCTGTGCTAAGGTCAGGGTGTTTTCTTGGGCTTGTTTAGATGCAGAGTGAAGGAATAAATCCTCCTACAGTCTCTTCCTGCTCATTCCTCATATGATTTAAATAGTTGCTGAAATCTGAGAAGATTCTACCTGGGTACCTCAGCAGTTCAGTTTCTCTATGTAACTTCTAACAAGCTGAAGCAATCACACATTGTTACCAAACCAATCTTATCTGCCTAGAGTTCTTCATCATGGTCTTGTCCAGGAAGATGTTTACACTTTCACTTGCTCGCCTTATACTTTTGGTAGTAATGAGTCACCTAGTTTATTATGATTTTTTAAAATAAACTATTTCCCCATTCTTTCTTCCCTTCCCATCTAATTATTTACCAGCTGGCCTACCGTAATGGGCACCAAGTGGTTCCCTAGCCTTTAATCTCACACCCCTCCAATCTAACTTGCTGTTTTTATTATTATTTCACCCCCCAGGGCCCATCTCCTGACTTTCACAATCAAGTAACCTGGGAAACAAATTAAAGACAGAGCAGTAGAGCTGGTGAGGCATGGCTTCTACCTTTCTTATCCATCTCAAAGGGCTATTTAAGTCTGCTAACTGTGGACCAAATGAGAGGGTATTGCCCCAGCAGACCAACTCTGACTGTGACTGTGCACTAGATGGCTGGGTAACCTGGGAAGCTCACATCATGTCTCTGGGCTTGATTGTGCTCATCTGACATGATGAAAATAGTAATGGCTACATTTTCTTTCGTATTTACTGTGTGCCAGGCACTACTTTAAGTACTTTGTGGTTTAGTTGCTCAGTTGTGTCCGGCTCTTTTGTGACCCAGTGAACTACAGCCCTCCAGGGTCCTCTCTCCATGGGATTCTCCAGGCAAGAATACTGGAGTGGGTTGCCATTTCCTTCTCCGGGGGATCTTTCTGACCCAGGGATCTAACCCGTGTCTCCTACGGCTCCTGCATTGGTGAGCAGATTCTTTACCACTGAGCCACCTGGGTAGCCATGGACCTATTCACTCTTCTAAAAATGTTTTCAGGTAAATATTATTATTCAGTTCAGTTCAGTCGCTCAGTCGTGTCCGACTCTACGACCCCATGAATCGCAGCACACCAGGCCTCCCTGTCCATCACAAACTCCCGGAGTTCACTCAGACTCAAGTCCATCAAGTCAGTGATGCCATCCAGCCATCTCATCCTCTGGCGTCCCCTTCTCCTCCTGCCCCCAATCCCTCCCAGCATCAGAGTCCTTTCCAATGAGTCAGGTCTTTGCATGAGGTGGCCAAAGTACTGGAGTTTCAGCTTCAGCATCATTCCCTCCAAAGAAATCCCAGGGCTGATCTCCTTCAGAATGGACTGGTTGGATCTCCTTGCAGTCCAAGGGACTCTCAAGAGTCCTCTCCAACACCACAGTTCAAAAGCATCAATTCTTCGGCGCTCAGCCTTCTTCACAGTCCAACTTTCACATCCATACATGACCACTGGAAAAACCATAGCCTTGACTAGACAGACCTTTGTTGGCAAAGTAATGTCTCTGCTTTTCAATATGCTATCTAGCATATTATTATTACTGTCTTCATTTTTACAGATGAGAAAAATTAAGGCTCAGAGAGGTTAAGGAATAGAGGCAAAGGCACACAGCTAGGGATTGTTGGGACTCTGATTCAAACCCAGGTAGCAGGTCCAAAGTCTGCATGTGGATGCTGCTGAAATAAAGAGTGGAATTAAATGAGTTTTTTGGGGGGTCTCTCTAACTCTAAAAGTACCTTAAGTCCACATGCCAGGGCAGGCTGCTGATTCCCCCAGCGAGCACAGAGGACAGGAGCAGAGCTGTGTTAAGGTGTGACACTGCAGCCAGTACAGTTCATCCTCAGGCAGGGAACACGGTCTAAATATAGAAGCTTCCTTAACATTGGAAGGTCTGACTAAACTGGGTTAGTTGCCGGGGCGAGGTGCTAGAGGCAGAGCGAGCTGAAAGGTGTGCCAGCTGCGCAGCGGCACCGCATAACAATGTAGGGCAAGAGTCCTCCTTGAGCGCCGCCCGGCTTGCATCATTGCTTTCATGGCACGTCCTTTTGCGGGATTATATAATGCTGATTAAGGTAGATTACTTTATGAATCAATCTGCCTCTCAGAGAAATGAGGGCATTTTGCCAAAGCCTTCTCTGCTGCGGTGACGATTTCATGCCTTTAGGTTTTTTGTTTGCCAGTTGCAAGAGGCACTCTGCCCGGTGTCTGATCCATGCGCAGCTGGACTGTCTTTGGGCATGCATACTTTCCAACGATGTTAACTACCTCCCTGGCATGCTCTTTGAAAGATGTTTCTAGGCCCTTTAAATACTGCTGTGGGTTGAATTGTATCCCGCAAAAGATGTTCAAGTCTTAACCCTTGGTACCTGCAAAAATTGTCTAAATTTGATATAGGGTCTTTGCAGAGGTAATCAAGTTATGATGAAGTCATTGAAAGATAGAGTGAGCCCTACCCCAGTGACTTCTGTCCTTATTAGAAGAGAGTATTTAAACACAAACACACAGACATGGAGGGAGAACGCCATGTGCTGATGGAGGCAGAGATTGGAGTGATGTTTCTACAAGCCAAGGAAAGCTAAGGATTGCAGGAAAACACCAGAAGCTAGTAGGAGGCAAGGAAAGAGTCTTAGAGCCTTCAGAGGGAGCATGGCCCTGCTATCACCTTGGTTTCAAACTTCTAGTCTTCAGAACTGTTATAGAACACACTTCTGTTGTTTGAAGACACCTAGTTTGCAATACTTATGGCAGCCTGTGTGTTGCACCCTACAGGCCTGTATGCACTGCAGTTGCCCAACCTTGAGACAGAGAAAAGAGCTCAGGGTCAGTGGCAGAGACACTTTTGGTTCATTGGATGGAGGGAATCTCATATACCTGAAGCAAGTTCCTGGAGCAACACCCTACTGTGTGTGCGGGAGATGGCAAGAAGGGAACAGTGACTGCCATTACTATTTGAATGATGGAGAAATGATGTCTCTTACGTCTCCTGCACTGGCAGTTAGATTCTTTACCACTCATGCTTCCCTGATAACTCAGCTGGTAAAGAATCTGCCTGCCATTGCACGAGACCCCAATTTGATTTCTGGGTCAGGAAGTTCCCCTGGAGAAGGGATAGGCTACCCACTCCAGTATTCTTGGGCTTCCCTGGTGGCTCAGATGGTAAAGAATCTGCCTGCAATGCGGGAGATCTTGGTTTGATCCCTGGGTTGAGAAGGTCCCCTAGAGGAGGGCATGGCAACCCACTCCAGTATTCTTGCCTGGAGAATCCCCATGGACAGAGGAGCCTGGCAGACTAGAGTCCATGGGGTCATAAAGAGTTGGACATGACTGAGTGACAAAGAATAGCACAGTGCCACCTGAGAAAATCAGTTTAGATGTGGGTGAGACCAAATCCTGATTACAGTGGCTTTAGGGGAAAATAGTAGGAGGGGAACTGGAGACAGAAAATACAGGCCCTTTGGAGGAATTTTGCTGTACAGCAGGCAAAAACTAGTGTGGTAGCTGGAGAGTAATTTGATGTCAAGGGATGCGGAGGTTGGTTTGTCTGTTTACTTATTACACGAAGAGGTGAAATCCTAGTGCAAGTTAATGGTAACAGTCATACAGAAAGGAGAACATTGGCTGTATTAAGGAGAGAAGAGAGAATTGCTGCAGTGATGTCCTTGAGTTGGGGAGGAGGGAGGTGAGATCCACTGAAAAAGGGAGAGGTTTGTTTTGAAAGGAGCAAAGAACAGAGTCATTGTCACAGGGGGAAGGCAGAATATGTGGGGACAGACTCTGGTAGGTTGCTTGTCACACAAGTGAGAGCCTGTGTGAATATTCTCTGAATGTTTCTATTATCCCAGCAAGGTAGGAAGAAAGGCCGTCAGCTCAGAGCAAGTAGGGGAAGAGCTGGAATTATGAAGAGGTGCAACACCCAGGGGAGTAGAAGGCCTGAGGGAACATAATGGTAGGATTTCCGGGCAGCATTGTATAGAAAGGAGAGGGGTTATTTATTTTATTTTTTAATTTTCCTGGCTGCATTGATCAGCATGTGGGATTTTAGTTCCCTGACCAGCGATTGAAGCTGCACTCTTTGCATTGGAAGTGTGGCATCTTAACCACTGGACCATTAGGGAGGCCCCAGGAAGGGGTTAGTTTGATGAGGAGAGGCCAAGGGTTGGGAATTTTATACATTTGTTGATAAGTCTACCCACGGAAGCTATGCTGCAGGCCTTGGTATACAAAGAAGAATTCTGACCTCTAGGAATCTAAAATCATGTAAGCAATAAATAATGAACACATGAAAGATTCAAATTATAGTTTAAGACAACAGAAGAGATGTCTGTAACAGGGAAGCATAGCAAATTGCTAAATATGTTTAAGGAGTTCAGAGGAAGGAGAGAGGTAATCCAGAAGGGATATGATGGTTGAGGCTGGTAGAGTAGGTACCTTCACTGAGGGGCAAGTAAACATGAAAGAAATGAAACGAACAAAGACTGAAGCCTGGATGGAAAAAAGCAAAGAAATATCACCATGTAGTGTTGTCGGGTAAAATACAGGACCCACAGTAAAGTTCAAGTTTCAGTCAACCACCAAATAACAGTTCAGTATAAATACATCCCATGCATATTTATCTGAAACCAAAGTTAACTGGCTATCCTGTAGTTTTATTTGCTAAATCTGGCAACTCTATCACCAAAGTTAATGGAAATCAAAAGAATGTTACTTGAACCAAGGGAGGAGAGAATTATAAGATTGCAAAAGGTGCTCACTGGTAGCAGGTGCCTCCATAAAGCCATGGAAATGAGATTTTGTCATTAGGACACCACTGGGGGCATTTGACGCAGCAGTGAAGGCAGGGGCGCAATGCACCACACGTGTACCTCTCAGTAAAGAGGTTTGATAATAAGAAAGGAGAGAAATATAGTCTAAGGTCAAAGGTAAAGATGGACCCCAGGCCCTGGGCCCACTAGGGTGATATATGCATTTAGTTATTTTGTGAAAAACCAAGACCCTAGTTTTAAAACATTCTATAAAGGTCAGGGATTGGCTTAATTGTGAAGCCACAGCATATTGGCTTGGTACCCAGGGCTCAGGAATCCTTTGTTGGGAAGTAAGATGGGGAAAAGGAGGCACATTATTGCAAATTAAACATGAAAGAAAAAAAAAAAAAGGATGGGAATCCTACTCTTGGCAAAATGCTCATTTTAATTATGTAATAGGCCAAATTTAGATACCCTCAGATGGAAATCGGATTGTGAACTTTAGATCAGAAATCACTTAATAGAAACACTCTTTAAAAAGTTATTTATTTTTTTGTGGCTATGTCATATCTTTGTTGCAGCGCCCAGGATCTTTCATTGTGTTCTGGGGACTCTTCCATGTGGTAAGAGGGCTCCGGAGCACGTGGGCTTTATAATTGCAGCATAGGGGTTCTCTCTATTTGTGTTGCTCGGCCTCCCTAGTTGGCTCATGGGCTCAGTAGCCCCAAGGCATGTGGGAATCTTAGTTTCTCTACCAGGGAACCAATTTGTGTCCCCTGCATTGAAAGGCTGAGTCTTAACCACTGGATCACCAGGCAAAGGCCCCAGAACGCACTTTTTTCAGGAGGTTTGTCCTATGCTGGATTTTACTTCATTACAATTGGATAGAAGAAAGAAAATCCATGAGAGCCAAGCACTGATATGAAAAAAGCAATGGCAGAATTGTCTCTGCCTGGCCACCAGAGGTTGGGCCCTGAAGCTTCAATATTTTGGCCACCTGATGCAAAGAGCCAACTCATTGGAAAAGATCCTGATGCCAGGAAGGATTGAGGGCAGGAGGAGAAGGGGGTGACAGAGGATGAGATGTTGGATGGCATCACCGACTTAATGGACATGAGTTTGAGCAAACTCTGGAAGATAGAGAAGGCCAGGGAAGCCCAGTGTGCTGTAGTTCATGAGGCTGCAAAGAGCTGGACATGACTGAGTGACTGAACAACAATACTGAGGACAGCAAGTCCAAGGGCTATGAACTATCAGTGTCTAGAACTGTTGGACAGTGACATATGCTTCTCCAGTCACGTTTTATTCTTAGGCACCTCAAGGTTCTATAGGATCGTTATGGAATATTTATTGCTGAAATGCCTGCCCTCAGGAAGAAAAGGTGACAGCTTTTGGAAGGAGGTTTTAAAAATGAGGGCTAACAGAGTGACCTTTGACAATAACTGCTAATGGATTAGGGTCAGGGACAGCTCAGTGCTCACAGACCTTAAAAATACTGTCATCTATCTTTCTCCCTGAATGGAGTTTTCATCTTGCCAGTTCCTATAGTTAATTAGATTGTTAACTCTGTCTATATATAGCAGCAAACACTTCACTGGCATGTAGCAAATGCTGATTATTAATCAGGGGCCTCTACTAACTCAAGATGGAACGAAATGTAATTATTCAAATTAGATTTAGGCCAAGGTCCAATGACCTCACAGGCAACATTCTGATTTTGCAAGCCTAGTTTCCGTAAACCGCATCTCTGGGAGATGTTGAGATTCCAATCTTCAGGAGCCTTGAGGTGAATAGTAATGTTGAGTTTAGGCATCTCTGGCATCCTTAAAAAGATTGAATTCTCTGTTATAAAGGTACATATGCACCTGCCAGCTCATGACTCAAAATCAGCCTTACCGAGTAAATCATTATACAAAGTAGTTATGGATGTAGAATTTTAATAGCAAATCAATGAAAGTTAATTTTCATGGATGCTATTAGAAAGGGTGTTCAACAAGCCTGCCTCCTCTTGTAGATCACATTACTTTATACTTTGGGAGAAAAGCTAAAATAGGTAGATTTTTTAAAAAGACAGACATGGGAATGGTGCAATCCTCTCTACTAGATTTGACCAACGTCCTTCCCAACATTTACCACTTAGGCCTTCAGTGGAAAACAAGGATACCCTCAGGAAAGTGGGGTAGAGGGAGAAAACTTGAGAAGGGTTCTCTGGGCAGTTTGTAGTTGCCCTGAAGTGAGACTTCCTTCAAGCCCTGACTGAGGAGTCGGGTGAGACTAGTAGTCACTGTGTCTTTCATACCCCCTGCCCCTTGGGTTAGACGTATGTTCCTCTAAGCTCCTGCTATGTTTGGGCCTCAGAGCTTTTTAAATGAAAGTGAGCTGACCAAGTGAAAGTGAGCTTTCCTTTCTTCAAGTAGAATTGAGTATTTTGTACTTCACGGTATTTCTGTTTTCATGTGGGTGTCTGAGAAACCGGAAGTGCTTTTACCATCTTGGTGGGGTGGGGAGAGGGATGAATGCTTTCACTCAGGGGCCCCCAAACTCCAGAATCTAGTGCCTGATGATCTGAGATAGAGCTGATATAATAGTAACAGAAATAAAGTGCACAGCAAATGTAATGCACTCTAATCATTTCAACAACATCTTCCCACCCTGGTGCGTGGAAAAATTGTCTTCCACAAAGTTGGGCCTTGGTGCCAAAAAGTTTGGGAATACTGTTCTGTGTTGCCATTTACTTGGGCTTCCCAGGTGGCGCTAGTGGTAAAGAACCTGCCTGCCAATTCGGGAGACATAAGAGATGTGGGTTCGATCCTTGGGTGGAGAAGATCCCCTGGAGGAGGAAATGGCAACCCACTCCAGTATTCTTGCCTGGAGAATCCCATGGACAGAGGAGTCTAGCATGTTACCCTCCATGGGGTCGCAAAGAGTCAGAACAACTTAAGCAACTTAGCATGCATGCCGTTTGCTTTGTCTTGGACAGGATTGTTCGGTTCCAAGTAACAGAAGTCCTCTCAAACAAGCTTGATGTAAAGTTCTGTTGTTCAGTCATTCAGCCGTATCCAGCTCTTTGCTACTCCATGGACTGCAGCACTCCAGGCTTCCCTGTCCTTCACTAACTCCCCGACCTTGCTCAAACTCATGTCCATTGAGGCAGTAATGCCATCCAACCATCTTGTCCTCTGTTGTCCCTTTCTCCTCCCGCCTTCAATCTTTCCCAGCTTCAGGGTCTTTTCTAATGAGTCAGCTCTTCGCACCAGGTGGTGCAAATATTGGAGCTTTAGCTTCAGCATCAGTTCTTCCAATGAATATTCAGGATTGATTTCCTTTAGAATGGACTGGTTTGATCTCCTTGCAGTCCAAGGGACTCCCAAGAATCTTCTCCAACACTACAGTTCAAAAGCATCAATTCTTTAGTGCTCAGCCTTCTTTATGGTCCACTCTTGCATCCATACATCTATGAATGTTGAGTTTTAACCCAGCTTTTTCACTCTCCTGTTTCACTTTCATCAGTAGGCCTTTAGTTCCTCTTTGCTTTCTGCCATAAGTTTGATGTCATCTCCATATCTGAGGTTATTGATATTTCTCCTGACAATCCTGATTCCAGCTTGTGCTTCATCCAACCCAGCGTTTCGCATGATGTACTCTGCATATAAGTTAAATAAGCAGGGTGACAATACACAGCCTTGACATACTCCTTTCCCAATGTGGAACCAGTCTGTTGTTCCATGTCTGGTTTTAACTGTTGCTTCTTGCCTGCATACAGATTTCTCAGGAGGCAGGTCAGGTGGTCTGGTATTCCCATCTCTTGAAGACTTTTCAATAGTTTATTGTGGTCTACACAGTCAAAGGCTTTAGCATAGTCAACGAAGCAGAAGTAGATGTTTTTCCTGAAATTCTCTTGCTTTTTGTATGATCCAGTGGATGTTGGCAATTTAATCTCTGGTTCCTATGCCTTTTCTAAATCTAATTTGAACGTCTGGAAATTCTCAGTTCACATACTGTTGAAGCCTAGCTTGGAGAATGTTGAGCATTACTTTACAAGCTTGTGAAATGAGTGCAATTGTGCGGTAGTTTGAACATTCTTTGGCATTGTCCTTCCTTGGGACTGTAATGAAAACTGACCTTTTCCAGTCCTGTGGCCACTGCTAGTTTTCCAAATTTTCTGGCATATTGAGTACAGCAATTTCACAGCATCATCTTTTAGGATTTAAAATAGCTCAGCTGGAATTGCATCAGCTCCACTAGCTTTGTTTGTAGTGATGCTTTCTAAGGCCCACTTGACTTCACATTCCAGGATGTCTGGCTCTAGGTGAGTGATCACACCATTGTGATTATCTTGGTCGTGAAGATCTTTTTTGTGCTGTTCTTCTGTGTATACTTGCCACTTCTTCTTAATATCTTCTGCTTCTGTTAGGTCCATCCCATTTCTGTCCTTTATTGAACCCATCTTTGCATGAAATGTTCCCTTGGTATCTCTAATTTTCTTGAAGAGATCTCTAGTCTTTCCCATTCTATTGTTTTCCTCTATTTCTTTGCATTGACCTCCTCGGAAGGCTTTCTTACCTCTCTGTGCTATTCTTTGGAACTCTGCATTCGGATGGGCATATCTTCCCTTTACTCCTTTGCCTTTCGCTTTTCTTCTTTTCTCAACTATTTGTAAGGTCTTCTCAGACAACCGTTTTGTCTTTTTGCAATTATTTTTCTTGAGGATGGTTTTGATCGCTGCCTCCTGTACAATGTCACGAACCTCTGTCCATAGTTCTTCAGGCACTGTGTCTATCAGATCTAATCCCTTGAATCTATTTTGTCACTTCCGCTGTATAATTGTAAGGGATTTGATTTAGGTCATGCCTGAATGGCCTAGTGGTTTTCCCTACTTTCTTCAATTTAAAGAAGAAAAAGTGGGGGCCTATTAAATAGGTACAGGGGTATCTCCCAAGGTCAGGCTATTCATCTGGGTCTTGCACAGATCCACACTAGGACTTGGAGAGCTCTCACTCCAGCGGCTGCCAGTCACCTCATTTGTACCACTGTTGGAGTATCTGCTCCTTCTCTGTTTCCCTTGCAAACTAGCTTTCTCTGTTGAGCTTGTGTTTCAGTTCAGTTCAGCTCAGTCGCTCAGTGGTGTCCGACTCTTTGCGACCCCATGAATTGCAGCATGCCAGGCCTCCCTGTCCATCAACAACTCCCGGAGTTCACTCAGACTCACGTCCATCGAGTCAGTGATGCCATCCAGCCATCTCATCCTCTGTTGTCCCCTTCTCCTCCTGCCCCCAATCCCTCCCAGCATCAGAGTCTTTTCCAATGAGTCAACTCTTCACATGAGGTGGCCAAAGTACTGGAGTTTCAGCTTTAGCATCATTCCTTCCAAAGAAATCCCAGGGCTGATCGCCTTCAGAATGGACTGGTTGGATCTCCTTGAAGTCCAAGGGACTCTCAAGAGTCTTCTCCAACAGCACAGTTCAAAAGCATCAATTCTTCGGTGCTCAGCTTTCTTCACAGTCCAACTCTCACATCCATACATGACCACAGGAAAAACTATAGCCTTGACTAGACGAACCATTGTTGGCAAAGTAATGTCTCTGCTTTTGAATATGTTTGGCTCACTATAAATCCCCATGAATGGTACCCTCAGTTTCTGAGTGATAGAAAGTTTCCAGATCACAGCCCATACCTACCTGACTAAATCCCAATGTTTATTTTTAATATAGTATTTTTTAATTGAAATGTACATCACATAATGTAAGAGTCATCATTTAAAGTGTTCACTTCTGTGGTTTTCAGTATATTCATTATGTTGTCCAGTCATTACCACTACCTAATTTCTGAACATTTCCTTCACCCAAAGGAGACCCTGTTTCTCTTAGCACCTAGTCCCAAATATCCCCTCCCCCTATTCTCTGGTAACCACTAATTTACTTTCTGTCTCTTTGGCTTTGCCTATTCTGAACATTTCATATAAATGCGATCATATAACATATGACTTTTGTGTCTGACTTCTTTCACTTTCATTTCAGCATAATGATTTTAATGTTGATCCTTGTTGTAGCATTTAAGAGTACTGCCACTTACTTTTATGGCTAAATAGCGTTCTAATATATGGAAATATCACATGTTTATCCACCCATCAATCAATGGGCATTTGAGTTGTTACCACTTTTTAGCTATTACCAATAATGCTGCTATGAACATGAGTGTACAAGTTTTTGCAAGTACATATATTCAATTCTCCACCAAGGAGCAGAATTGCTAGGTCTTATGATAATTCTATGTTTAACTTTCTGAGGACTGCCATACTATTTTCCACAGTGGCTTCATCATTTTGCATCCCAACTAGCAATGTGTGATGAGGCCAATTGTCTTTTTTTTTTTTTCCTGTGCCACATGTGGGATCTTATTTCCCCAACCAGTAACTGAACCCAGCCTTGCTGCATTGAAAGCTCAGAGTCTTAACCACTGGACCACCAGGTAAGTCCCAGGGCCCACTGACTTTTAATTCCAAATTTCTAGGAGATAGAATGCAGTTACCCCATTTCAGTCTCAGGGTAGGTTCCCTTTGGTCAGATACCAAGTCTGTGTGACATGGGGGGGTACCAGTAGAATGGTCACCTGGTCATGTAGAGGCCCATCATGGGCTCAGTAGTTCTCAGAAAACACAGAGTGGTCTGGGTATTTTTGGAATTTTTCCTCTCCTGTCTAATCCACAATTCACCCCCAGTGTACCACCTTTATGATGATCCTGAGTCATGGAAGTAGTCCACTGACGACAATTTGTTATTTTTAAATTAACTGAGCCTCAAACTTTTCTTTGACACATGGCACAAAATTCTCTAGTGGCTAGTAAAAAGTATCATGTTCACTTTGAATAGGTGTTTGTAATATCAAACCTGTGTCGCAAATGAAAACTCCAACCCAATGTGGAGATTTCACTGATGTGTTCAAGACCATGAAGTGAGATAGTGCCCATCTGGGATTAGTGTTTGGAACCTCAGTGCTACTGACTGAATTCTCAGGCCACTTGTGGGTTGGTACCACAAGTATTGTCCCTTCTTGTTATTTTGGGACCCAAATTCCCATTCTTTATTCATGCCTTTGGGGGATTTGTAGACAAAAGCTTACTTACACTTTCCAAAATGAGTTGCTTTATAAAAATCCCAGAATGCAGTCAAGCCCATCTGTTTCCTCTCCTATATTAACTTATTTGTTGCAGTAAAACTCCAGACAGTCCTCAGAGAGATGCAGTTATAGGAAAGAAAACTGATTATGAGGGAAAGATTTTAGGGTCATTGAGATTTATTCCCCCGATATGCAAAGTCTGTGTAATGTGTGCAGTAGCCTGAGATCACCTTGGCATAAAGCGTGGCTCATGTTGGAGTAGCTAATTTTGCAGCCTGCACATGTGGGGAATAGTAAGGAAGGGATTCCCATCACAGAAGGTTTAACAATCAGGAGCTTAAGATATTGCGATGGAAATGAGGCCGGTTGTGCAGCATTTTAACTGAGCATTACTCTGGAGCTTGTCTCCAAGTATTAAGGCTCTCAAAAAATATTGATTTGGATCCAAATGAAAAGAAGGATTTAACATTTGCCTTGTTTTCTGTGAAAGTCAAGATAAATTTACACCAGCAAACTTGAACCTGAGTTAGACTGTGTGTGTGTGTGTGTGTGTGTGTGTGTGTGTATGAGAGAGAGAGAGAGAGAGAGATTTAGTTGATGAAGAAATCTGACAGTAGAAGGTAAATAATGATAGATAATTATTGATTTACTCCACATTAGTTATATTAATTTATGGTAATTCTTCATTTTACTTGCAGGATTAAGGGGACAGGGGTTTTCATTTCTATTTCCTTCTATCTGAGAGGTGGTGTTAGGTGGCCTAGTCCCCGTAGAGTGGCAATTCAAATGTTATAATAGCCTGCTTCCCAGCACATAGTTTGTGGGCAGAGTTGCTCCCCCGCCACTCCTGTCTCCTAGAGAGCCTCCAGACCCAGCAGGTGACACTGATGGATGGTCCCCACCCAGCTCTTTATTGAAGTCTCACATTGTACACAGAATAGGTGAGATAGCTGATGCCTCAGTCAGGGTGGACAGCTAACAGGTCAATAGAAACTCAACCTGAAATTGCTGTCACAGCAGCTTGTTACAACTTTTGGCTTTGATGTACAGCTACAATACTTTGTAATTCAGCAAATGAGATGCTTCAGGACTGCTCTGTTGGGTGTAGCTGTAACCAGACGTCAGGTGATCTGGAGCCCAGTTCCAGCAAGAGCTTGTGACCTTGGGGTGATTTCTCAATGCTTCTGAGACTATTTCTTCATCTGCCAGAACAGTGGAGTGGGTGTTAGACTTTCCTAACCAGAACTAACTAGGATAATGCATACGAAAGTACTTTGAGGATGAAAGGAAAAAGTATTATTATACAACAAGGCTTGGCAGGTCAGGATTCCCTGGGGGACTTTTTCCCTCCTAGGCTGGGAAAAGTGGGTGAAGAGAACTAATATTCTGAAACAGGTATCACTGATCTCATCTCACTTATCCCCATCAATGTGGGTGTTATTCCCATTTTGCAGATGACTTGACTAAGGCTCAGAGAAGGTAACTACAGAGTTGTTCGTTGGTTGATACTTGCAGAGCAAGACCAGAGGAAATGTGTCTGATTTCAAATATGTGTCTAAGGTATGGGACCCCTGTCCCACTCTTCAGCCCAGCATTTCCTTCTGTCTTAGCAAATCACCCCTTCCCCCTTGCTTCTGCCACTTAACTGTTATATAAATGTGAGAGGAATTAATCTGTTTGAACCTGGTCCCTTATCTGTTAAAAAAAAAAAAAAAAAACAGAACTAATACCACTCGTCTTGCAGGCTCATGAGGACTAAGTATTAGTCCATGGACAGTGCCGGTCAGGTGTGGACACAGACGATGCCGCCTGGTCTATCCTCACCTCTGGCAGCTGACTTCATCCATGCTGTCCCCTCTACGGTGCTCCTAAAGTTCAACCTGTGCTTGAGGCCTCCCCTCTCCCTTTGGCAGGAGAATGAGAAAATGTCACTGCACAGTATCTTTCCATTCTTATTGACATTAGAAAAATTTTGAGAAACACCCTTAGATTCTTTCTAAGCTAGGCACCCAAGCAAGGTCTGAAGAAAACTATTCTTCAGTGGAGGGAAGCTGTGTGCCTTGAGCTGTTGCTTAGGAAAATCTCCGGGCAGAGATTTTTGACATCATCAATCATTTTATCTGTGTTTCCTTAATGACTGGATGGCACCATTTTTCTTTCCTAGTGCCCACTGTTAATCCCACTTTAATATCTGTCATTAAGTGAATCTTCATCAAGTTTGTAAACATTATTTCTCTAAGATTTGGATCCACACATTTAACTCTCTGTCTTTTCACCCCAATTCCATTTGAAATGGTCCAATAAATGTTGGAGAACATGTACAGCAGAGTTAGAAGACAGAAAAATGGTGCAACTGGAAACCAGAAATTTTAATGACATTTCCGTAAGATATAGTTTCACATAAAACTGTTGCAGGAAGGGAGATCCCTTCCAGGGCTGGAGAGTGGGCTCCTGTCTAATACTTGGAAATGAATTGTCTGAGGAGACACATGTGCTGGAAAAAAAGACTTTATTGGGAGGGGTGCCCTGGTGGAGAACAGCAGTGTAAGGGAAACCAGGAGGACTGCTCTGCCACGTGGCTTGCAGTCTTGGGTTCTATGGTGCTAGGTTTAGTTTATAGGGTGTCTCTGGCCAATCACCCTAACTCAGGGTCCTTCCTGGTGGTGCACACGTTGCCCAGCCAAGATGGATTCCAGTGAGAAGGATCTTGGGAGGCTGGTGGGGCATATGGACTGGAGTCTCTTCTCCCCTTTTGACTTTTCCTGAATTCTTCCAGTTGGTGATAGCTTGTTAGATCCTTATTTCTTACCAGGACTTCTTGTTGTAAGATAACTCATGCAAGTGGTCACTATCATGTCTGGCCAGAGCAGGTGGTTTGGGGCAATGTTTCCCCTAATGAAACTAGATTTAAGGTCTTAATATTTAGTAATGCAAAATTGTTATTTTATGAATTGTTTTAAAACCTTTGTTGTGACTTGAGTTGTGTCTCCCCCAAATAATATGTTCAAGTTCTAACTCCCAGTGCCTATGATGTGATTGCATTTGAAAATAGGGTCTTTGAAGATATAATCAAGCTAAGATGAGGTCATACTGGATTAGGGTGGACTCTAATCCAACAGTTGGTATACTTATAAGAAGAGGGATATTTGGAAGAGATACACCGAAATGAAGGCCATGTAACAAGAGAGGAAGAGATTGGAGTGGTGCAGGAGTGCCAAGGACTGCTGGCAACCACCAGAAGCTAGAGAGAAGCAAGGAGAGATTCTCCCCCAGAACATTGTGAGGGAGCATGGCCCTGCCAAAATCTTAATTTTGGACTTCCAGCCTCCAGAACTGTAAGAGAATAAATTTCTACTGTTTTATGTCATCCAGGTTGTGGCAGTTTGCTATGACAACCTTAGGAAACTAACGCAAGCTTGATTGAAGACTTGATTAAAAAAATGGATTTAGGGGAGTACTGACTCCTGTGCGTATGAAGAAAAGACTCACTTAAAAACAAGTGGGTAGATTCCCTTAGAAGAGCCTCAGGTAATCTCCAAGCTCAGACAATAGGTGCTCAAACAAATGTGGGACACATGTGAGCCCTACCAATGACCTTGGGAAGTTGACCTTGACTCCATCCTTGCCATGAGCAGCCATGCCAAATCAAATGGAGGCATTATCCCAGCAGGTTTGTACTAAGGAGAGCTGTGCCAGTCTGAGAAGAGGCTGGCTTGGCTGACCACGGCAAACACAGAAGGGCATCCCATAAGTTCAATGGGCTAAGCAGGCAAACTTTCTTGCATATACTCTTTCCTAACTTCTGAGTACAAACTAGACTGTCAATCTTAGGAAAAAAAGCCATAAAAATATGAAGTTTTCCCTTTCTCTTTTGTCTGAAGTGAAACAGTTTAAATACAGACCTGTACAGTTTCTGATAAGCCAGTTTTCAAATTCCCAAACAGGAAAAATGTAGACATTTATTTGTTAACAAATTTTTGTTGAGCACTGTTATGTGCCAGGCATTATTCTAGAATGAGGGTTTCATTCAGAGGTTTTGCATCCTATGCAAAGATCTGAAGGCAAACCAAAAGAAAACATGGGGCAGTTAAGGAGCTGCAAGGATGGGTAAATAGGGAAAAAGCACTGGGCTGGGCTTGAGAAATTATTCAATACTATTTAAATTGTTCAAAGAAGAGAGGCCAGTCAGAGCAATCCAAGGAGATGACCTCTCTGAAATGAACTTATCCCAAGAAATCAGAAGAAGAAAAAACTTCTTTGTAGATATCTTTGAATCACCAATTCCTTTTAATATTTCAATACAGGATTAGAGAGGACACTGTATTTAGGAAAACAGAACAATCTAAGGCCAGGAAATATTGCCATAATATCAGCAATATAATTCTTAAATTAAAATTCTAAATAAAGGCAATGTAGAGAAAATTGAATCCCGCAGTAAATTGAATTGGTGAATTAGACAATTATGTTGAGAAATTCTCCTATATTGCAGAGGAAAATAAACTTAACCATAATGCATGTAAAGGAAACATGGTCAGGGGATAAATCCAACAGATCCAACTTGGGTGTAATGAAAACACCAAAAAGAGAGAACAACTACAGAAATGGTACATGCTGAATCATGTCCAACTCTTTGTGACCTCAAGGACCATAGTCCACCAGGCTCCTCTGTCCCTGGTGTTTTCCAGGCAAGACTACTGGAGTGGGTTGCCATTTCCTACTCCAAGAACCATAATGCATGTAAAGGAAACATGGGCAGGGAATAAATCCAACAGATCCAATTTAGGTACGGTGAAAATGCCCCAAAGAGAGAGCAGCTACAGAAGTGTAACAATAAAGAAATAATAGGAAAAAAATCCATACCTCAAAAAACATTTGAGTCTTCAGACTGAAAGGACCTACTGCTGCTGCTGCTGCTAAGTCGCGTCAGTCGTGTCCGACTCTGTGCAACCCCATAGACCACAGCCCACCAGGCTCCCCCGTCCCTGGGATTCTCCAGGCAAGAACACTGGAGTGGGTTGCCATTTCCTTCTCCGATGCATGAAAGTGAAAAGTGAAAGTGAAGTCACTCAGTCGTGTCCGATTTTTCGCGACCCCATGGACTGCAGCCTACCAGGCTTCTCTGTCCATGGGATTTTCCAGGCGAGAGTACTGGGAATCAGGTAAACTTAGTGTATAGACTCCTACTAAAACAGATGCAATACAACTTCCTTCTTGCACTCAGGGAAAAACAACAACAACAAAAAACCCCCACACTATTTAGAAAAGGGAAAAAAGAGCATCAGCCATACTAATTGCTGGCAGTCAGGGAATAACATATATAAAGCTTTGAAGGAAATGTTACTGCCTAAGAATTTCTTATATGGTTTATGTGAGAGGGCAACAGAAACATCTATTCTCACATGTTGAAGAACTCATAAAATATTCCTTTTTCTGAGCAAAATTCCTTGAAAAAGTCCTATAGCAATTCAAGGAAGAAATCAAAATAAATAATTCAAACTGGAGGAAGCCAGTGCATCACAGAACTTATTACAAGAAATTAAACCAATAAAATTTCATATTAGTATATAAATGATTGCTGTTAATGTTATAGAATTTAGCAAAAATATTAAAAATGATAATAACCTGGATCTAAAAAGGCAGCTTATTCAGATAAACACTTGAGAGTGTGAAGGAAGAGGGAACAAATAGAGGCTCTGTGAGCATTTAAGTTTGGTTTATTTTGTTTGCTGTTTTATACCCAGGCTTAGAATAGTGCCTGGCATATTGAAGGTGCTTAATGAATGAATGAAGTCTACCAAATCTCTATAATCAATTAGAATTTAAAACTCCCATAAAATAATAATAGAAAGACTATCTGATAGAAAGATGAAGGAAAATTTCAATTTACATCCATTTTAAGAAAATAAAAGTCGAACGTCCCATCCCTCCCCCAATATAACTAGTACTCAGGAAAACAGAAAATAACAAAGACCTGTTAATTCTTATCCATCAATCTGATTACCAAAGATTAATATCACCTGATGATACCACATGTTGATGAGCATATAGGGAAACAGAAACTCTCTTAGTCTTTTGGTGAACTTTAAATTAGTTCTAATACTTTGGAGAATTTTGTAATATGAAGCAAAGTTGAAAATGTGAGTACTCAGCAATTTGACTTCTAAGTATACACCTTAAAGAAACTCTTCTAAATGTGCTTCCCCATGAACTCCTCCAATGACATCATTGTTTGTAATAGTGAAAAAGTGGAAACAATCCAAATGTCCATCACAAGGGAAATATTAACAGAGAAATGAACTTGATTAATTCACACAATTGAATAATATACATTAGTTAAAATTAATGAACTACATTTGTGTTTTAACTAAATATGAAAAAACATAAAGTTAATTTGAAAAACAGCAAATTCCAGAATGGTATGAATAGCCTGCTAGGATTCATACACATTTAACAAGTACTCAAAATCACACCCACTTTACTAGGAATTGTTTACAAAGACAGTGGTTAACAGTAAGAAACAAGAACTAAATGGAAACGTGCCAAACTCATGATAGTCATTACCCCTGGGGAGGAAGAAGACTAGGAGAGCTTTCAAATTATAGTTTGAAATAAATAACTTCAGCTTTATAATATTTTGCTCCTTTTATTAAAAAAAAATCTGAAGCAAAGAAACAGAATGTTAACATTTGTTAATTCTGAACAGTAGATACATGGTTGTTATATTATTCTTGTACTTTATTTTTAAAACCTTTCATACTCCCCCAAAAGTGTAACAAATACCTCACCTTATGTCCTTACAACAATGATTTTGTTAGAAGATTGATGAATTCCTAGGGAGAAAGTGGGTCTATGCAGTTCTGACATGATATTAAAAAAAATTAAACTTACTGTGTTTGCTGTGTATACACATTATTATTTTTTTTTTTTGGAAGGGCACAACTCTATCCCTTCCAAAGACATTTGGAAATGTTTGGGAAGAGATTTTGACTGGCACAATACTTGAATGGTGTTACTGGCATTTAGTAGCTGAGGCCAAGGATACTAATTGACCAGGCCCTGGTTCCAATTATGTCCTTTTGGGAAATACTGAGTTAGAAATTGCATTCTGCTGAGGCTAACAGAAAATCCTATTAGAAGGTTAAGCAAATAATCATTTTCTTTTCCTTATGCAACAGGAAGTCAGGGGGTAGCTGGTATAGGTTTAAGAGTGGCTCAAGGGTTTTAGGGCTCAGTTCACAGTGTTTCTAATTGTCTTTTCCTCATAGTCTCATAATGGCTGCTGAAGCTGTAGCCATCAAACCTAGTGTCCAGGTAGGAAAAATAAAGGGTAAGGAAAGAGAGGTCAATATCCCTATTTGTAAAGCAAAAATCCCTGATAGACTTCTATATATGTCTTATTGTATCACATGATTTTGCTTGCTGAAAGGGTTTAGTTTCTGGTTTTGTGGCTTTTATCCTAGAGGAAGGCAAGGAAAAGGGGGTCTGAGAAGGATGTTGAGTCAATCAACCCACAGACTTTGCTGCAAAAATGGATAGGTTAAATATTCATATAAGCTGGGGTCCAGCCTCGGTGGATCCAGGGAATTCGAAGCGGGAATGGCGTCCTCGAGGATCAGGAAACAATTGCTTAATTAAACATTAATTAAGGATATAAAGAGTGGTTAAATAAGGATAGCTCAGTGAGAAAATTCAGTGGAGAAAAGAGGCTGAATAATTCAGCCAGAAGGTGAGAGAAAGAACGACATGGGGAGACCAAGTTTAGGTGAACAAGGCCTGCACTTTATTTTCCAAAGGAGTTTTTATACCTTAAGTTATGCATAGAGGATAATGGGGGAAGGGGTAGAGTCATGCAGTAAGCCAGGCTTTCTTCCTGCAAACTTATCATATGCAAAAGTTTAGGTGATTTGCATCATCTTCTGGCCCGGAGGCCTGTTAACATTTTAAGACCCTTTCTTCAGAAAACTTACTTTTCTCTCAAGGTGATTAGTCAGGGGCCACCCTCCAAAAGCATTAGATAAAGTTGCATTCCTATAGGGCAAAGGTGTGGTGGGCTATAACAAGAAAAAGAATTAACACAAGGGTCCAAGGTTACAAACATTAAAGCTACTACTTACACCAATTATATTAATCAATACACTGCCAGGGACACAGCAGGTAAGGGATATGGAAACTTAGCAGCAAACATTGGCCCAACAAGTGAAAAACCCTTCACTAATACAATTTCTAATCAATCTTTTAACTGCTCAAAGGAATCTGTATTTAGACAGTTTAGAACATCTTATGCCTTTCACATTTGGGAGGCTCTGAACAATCACATGTGGCCGGAAGAACCTATTCAGGAGAGAGATGGTGGTGGGGGACAGCCCCCCGTAAAGTCAGAGGTGTAGGTGAGAGCACAAAGCAGTAAAGTAGGCAGACTCTGGTTTTGGGGGTAGATGCTCGAGAAATTCCAGGGGGACTCCTGAGGCTCAATCCTGCCTTTGCATATGCCGAGCCTCCTTCCTCATGACCTTTGCCATGGGCGGAGATCCTCACGCTGGCTCCCGGCACATATAAAGTAAAATAAAATGGGTGAACATATCAAGGTTAACTCAGGAAAACAAAAACCACTCTGAATATTTACTACTAAGGGAATTTAATATAGGAAGTCAGTTACACAGGGGATTGAAGTGTATGGAAGCTAAACAGGGGACCGCGAGGCAGCCCAGAGATTAGCAACCTCAGAAAACTATTATCCACTCAATATTAGAAAGACAAGGGAGAGGGTAGAACAGGCTTGTTCAGAAGGAGCTAGAGCCAGAGTGGAGTTGCAGCTATTGAAGAAATATCACATAAGAGTTAGGGGGAGAGGAAGACCTCTGCTTACTCTTTTCTCTCACCAGATTTCTTCTATTGGCCAAACCCAGTGGAAAGTCAGCTGACCATCTGTAGGGACCATGGTATGATGTAGAGCTGAGTAAGAAAAAAACAAAAAATAAATTGGGGGACAACAGGTTCAGAACCAACCTCTACTAGGTCAAAATACAAGCCATGCATCTAAATTAATATGTTAAAGTAAAGGATAGTACAGACAATAAAAGTAAATCATGAGCGACAAAATTAATATCAGATGATGTAGCATTCAGGCCTAGGCCATTAAATGAGATGAAAAAGGGTTTTTCTTTTTCTGTCTTTTTCTATTGCTAATAGGTGCAATCCATAACAAAGATGAAGGAATCATTGAAACCTTAAGTGCTAAGTAGCATGCATCAAATATATATATCAAAACTTCTTAGAAATATGAGAAATCCACAAGAACCATAATCATAGAGGGGGACTTTAATCCCTGTGATAGATCGAGCAGACAAAAGTAAATAAGAACATTCAACAAGAGCTCATATTAAGACATATGGCAGCAGCCAAACCTGAAATCAGAGATAGTCACGGATTTAAGTGCTTTTATTAATACACAAGAAAATGAAGATAAATGGATTCAATTATGGCTTCAACTCAAGAGGACATAAAGAACAAATATAACTTTAGGAAAGGAAGAGAAAAGAATCAATAAAAACAAAAACAGAAATCAATACATTTGAAATAAATGTGAAGTTGATAAATTTACCAAGATCCTATTCCAAAAAGGTCAGTAGAAGAGACAAACTCTTGGAAAACCTTAAAAAAAAGTTAGAAAGGACCACATACATAGCATTAAGAATAAGGAAGGGAATATAACCAAAGACAGAGAGGTTAAATTCATTGTAAGAGCAATATTGTATATGACTTAATCCTCAGACATCTAAAAATCTCAATGGTAAAGATGATTTTATAGGGAAATAAAAATATTACAAAATTAAAAGAGGCCTTATTATGTCTCATGAAGCCCTATAGTTGTACTCTGTCATGGAAACTGGAATACGACATCCATTAGGAAGAAATGCAAATTAAGTTTACTGAACTGTCTTCCCTATTAGACTACATGTTTCCTGTGGTCAAAGACTACATTTTATTTGATTTTGCACCTCCAGTATATAACTAAAGTATACAGTATACATTGTAGAGAATGCAGACATTCAGGGGACGTTTGTTGAAAACATTTCTTCTTTCCTTCTCCCTTCCTTTCCTTCTCCGTTTGCCCTTACCTCCCTTCCTCCTTCCTTTTCCCTCTTCCATATGCATGGAACAGTCAGAAAGCAAGATCCATTTAGTTTAGAATGAAGAGCCCTCTATTTATGTCATTCTTTAGGTCCTATCTATGGTCTATTCTTTATAGATCCCATCACCCTGTGAGGCAGGCTCCCATGTGGGGTCCACAGAGGGTTCCTCTGCACCTCGCACTGCTTATCAGGAGCTGCCTGGAGCTGGTGACTCAGAGAATGGCCCAGCAGGCCCTGGCTGTTGCTAGGAAACCCCAGTTCCCTGGTGGAACCCAGAACAACACTTGCAAGTTGTTCCTGATAACTTAGAGGAAGCCAAGAGCTGTCAGAAAAAGTAGGGGGAAAAACAAAAAGCCGAAATGAAGAAGTAATTTTCCTTGCCCAGCACTAAATGACATGTATCTATGGGGACTAGAGACAAAAATAGTCAGAACAGAAGTTGGCATCATTAACAAAACCCCTTTTGCTCTTGCTTCTTTTGACGTTGTAAAAATGTGCTGCGTTCAGAACATGACCCAAAAGATACCTGTTCAATAGACAAGCCTCCAAGTTTTCTGAAACTTTGGCAGTGGGAGGGGCTGGGGAAGTGAGGCAGGGCTTTCCTCCAGGTTCCCTGCCTCTCTGATTTGGGCCTCTCCAGCTGTGGGCTCAGCCATCTTTTGCAAGTGAGTGCTTCCTTGGGCCACCAGTCAGAAACTTTTGACCAACAGCAAATCAGTGTTGCCCAGGCACACTGGCAACAGCAGAAGGGGAACAAGGAGCCCTACAGCAGTGGTTCTCCAATTTGGCTGTGTGTCAGAATCCCCTGGACTGTTTCTTAAACAGAGATTGCTGGGCCCTCCTCCCAGGATTTTTGATTCAGGAGGCCTGGGTGGGGGCTGAGAATGTGCCTTCTACTAGGCTCTGCTAGATACTGACTGCTGCACCTCCAGAGACCACACTTTGGGGACCTTTGCCCTAGACTATTAAATCTTGCAAGAAATTGACAAATCACTGAACTGATGAAGAGACAGAGGTTCAAGGAAGTGCAGTGGATTGCCCAAGGTCACTTAGCTACTCATCGTGGGCGCAGACCAGGCTTCCTGGATTGAATACTAGAGCTTTCTCCACTACCAAATGCTCTCTAAGCACTGTCTCTTTAAAAATTCTCCAAAAGACTCCAGATGGCCGCCAACAGGGGTGGTCCTGTGAAGTGAATGCCAAGTTGCTAAATCCAACCCTGATAGCAACAGCTTTGAATGTGAAGCCAGAGACGGAATTGCAAAAGCCTTTGTGTTCTTCGCAGCGTTGTCTCTCATCTTTCTAAATACTGTAGATGGAAAAGGAAGCATGTTGAGGAGGAGCAGACACAGTTAGGCAGGGCTCCGATACGTTTCCAAAGAGGCATGCCTCCAGTGCCATGCTGCCAAGCTAGGGCTGCTGGTGGGAAGCCCCATCGGCTTTGGGCTCAAACCACAAGGCAGGTCCCCCTCTTGCCAGCAGCCCCCACCTTCCTCTCTGACCTCTGTGTGGGCTGAGACAGGTCCAGAGATAACATTTAAAAGTTAAAAAAAAAAAATCACATGTTCTTTTCACTTTTGCTTCATCAGCCATCAAGGCTAATTGTAAGCTGCTGGATACAAAAAGAATGACAGCCAAGCAACATATATTAACAAGGTCTGGCTAAAGCAAAACTAGGCTGAGTGTGGACTTTGTTTTCAGTCCTCCTGGTCCCCTCTTTGACCCTCTCATGAACCTCCAAGGCCCTCCACTCTTCCCTTCCCCTCTTGACTTCTATTCTGTATGATTCTGCTCCTCTTCACCTTCAGCTAAACTCACTAAGGTATGAGATGGAAGCGATTTAAGGGCTCACAGGTTTAAATAAGGGGCATTTGAAGACCAAAAACCCTCCAAAGCTTGACTAAATGAAGCTCTAATAATGAACTGTGGAGGGTATTGGAGAATGGAGGGAGAATCACTAAGAAACAGGAACTTATCTGGAATTTTTTATGTTGTACCTCATAGGTGGCCACTAATTTGTCTCCTGCCAAGGTTGAAGCTTATGCTGTATACTCATAATACTGACAGAGGCTCACGCCTTAGGAACCATCACTCATATTTGTAGTATTTTCGTTCTCACAAGAACCTTGTGCCCATTAGTTGGCATTCAGATAGAGCCAGTGGACAAATTCTTGTTTCTACAGCATAACAGTGCTAAGAGTAAATGCCTAGAGAGTTCCTCTTTCCTGCCAGGGTCTTAACTTTGTTCATGTCTTCATGGGGTGAACTGTAAGGTTGTGACTGCTACCAAGTGGGTGCAGAAATACTTGACATTGTACTTCTTTATGGTGCTCTACAGTTTTCAGTGAGCTTCATATGCATTATCCCCTTTGAGCTCATTTCTTGAATTTATGGAAATTATAATTTCGATTTTACCTCTGAGGAAACAGAGGTTCAAATATATCGCTAGAAAGTAGCAGAGCTAGAACTTCAATCTAAGCCTTTTGATTTCTGACTCTGAATAGACTATATTTCATCCAGATACAATAAATCAAGGATGTATCATAGAAGAGAGAGTAGTTGGCTGACTAGGTAGGCTGGTAGGCAGAGAGGCTCTTGGAGGGCTAGCTAGAGCTGGGAAGGGACAGTGGTCAGCCTATGAATATACTGAAAAGGGGAACATGATGGAGCCAGCCTCTATCTGGTGATCATGGTGGATGCCGGTATTTGTGTGTCTTCAGGCAGAGTAGTGGGATAGGTAACATGGTGTGGCCTGTGACTCTCAGGAAGTCAGAAGAGTAAGAAAATGTGGGTTGGGCTGGTAGAGAGGAAAGGTGGAACTTAAATGGAGCAGAGGGCTCTTACTGTTATCTTTAAGATTCTACTAATGCAGAACTAAGGAAGTTCTGAGAATGTGGGGAGGCTCCATCCAAAGCATATTTCACGGGGGAATGCAACAGTAGACAAGCAGAAGGGCTTGTGCTGACTGAGGTCCCTCAGGGATTATGTGTGTGTTGTCTGCTCACTCGATGCTCTGTGTAAGTGCAACACAGTGTTGTATTTCATTAATATTGCTTTGTCAGGCAGTACTTGTCCTACATTTCAGATGTTTCCAGGGATGCTGGGAGAAGGAATTATGTTAACCAGCAATATTCCATGCATTTAATTACTCCTGGGAAATTACTCTAGCAATAGCATTGACTAAGGAGTTAAGAGAAGAAGGCAGGCACTTCAGGTGTGTAGATTATGAGCACAAAGCTCCTAAGACAACAATGAGCTTAATCTGTGGTGAAGAACAAAATCCCCTGCCTTGTCAAAGTGGAGAATCTGGGAATAATAGAAAGTAAAGTTGGAACGTAACCTGATACTGGATTATAAGGGCCTGGAGTATCCTGTTGAAGAGGGCTGTCTTGGTTGTGGGTATCACTGAAGGTTTTTAAGCAAGCATCACTTTAGGAAAATTATTATACAAATGCACAGGATGGTTTGGAGTGGGCAGAGCCTAGGGGCAGGGAACAAAGACTTAAGACAACTGGAGTAATTTTTATAGGAGGTAATAAAGGGCTGATCTTGTATGCAAATGGAGAGGAAGGACAGATATGAAAGATGAGTCTTTTTTACTTGCCAAGGAGAAAGTCATTTGTTGGTTGAACATATTGTCCCCACTGGGATCTTGTGGGCAAGAAGCAGGTTTTCCTGCTATTCTCTTAACCTCACAATCTTGCTGCTTGTTTTCTCAATGTGGTCTCCTGTTGTCTTAATGGAGCAGTGGAACTCTGCTCATTAAAACTGTGCAGCACATTACGAGTTGACTCATTTTAAGTAACTGATTTTATAGCATTTCAAACCTGCCAAGTTGATAAATTAGGCACTGTACTATTTTACACAATCTGGAGTCTCAGATTTAGGGAATGTTGAAAATTAGCAAATCCTGTGGCAAATGGCAGCCCCTGCTGGCAAGCATGGTATTACAGGCTAACTCTAGTAGGCAATGGAATGGCCCAGAAATAGATGAGCAAAGAGAATAAAGCTGCCAGGAGCTGGAGGGGTTGAGGAGGGGAATCCATGGGCCAGGGAGAAATTAATATATTTCAGGGAAAGACAGGAAAAACAATCAGTGATAGCAAGAAAACTTCAAAGTTGGAGAAATCATTTCAGAGGATTTTTAAGGAATGAATATGTATCTTTCACTAGCTAGGTGCTTGGACAGTATAAACATGATATCAGACAAGGTTCTTGACCTCATAGGTGATTATATATTTTGAATAATAAATTCTGAAGATCCAAATGCTGCAAAAACTTCTTTTAGGATAACATTGCAAAAGACTGACTACCCTCCCTAAATCTTCTTCAACAATAATTTTGTATTTAATACATTTGAGAATTATTTTCTTGGAAACTGTTTTCCCTGTGGAAATACTTTTTAATGTCATATTGGAAATTGGTGTGTATGGGAGGTGAGGAAAGGTTTCACTTTACAGCCCTTGTTACTAAAATTCATATATTTTGGAAATTCAGATTTTTCAGACTCTGATTCTCATTTGTGATTCAAAGAAGATGATAAAAGTGTTTATAAGGTCTGATCCTAGATTTCCAGGGCAACTGGTGTGTAAGAAGATTTCATAACTTATAACCACTTGCTTATAACCATCTTTTTTTTCCCAGAAAGAATTTAAGGCTACTTTAAGGCAGATAATATCTGCAAACTGTAAAGAACTAATTACATGCAAAACTCTGTACTAGCTATGGGAAGGGATAAGATGAGGCATGAAACATGGTGACTACTATGTGGAAAAATAGGAGCAGGAGTAAAAAGTTCATGGATAATAAAAGATTAAGTATTAGAACATAGTTTTGGAGTTTGACTGCCAGGGTCAAAATCTTGGCTCTATAGTTGTTTAGCTGGGTGACCTTGGGCAGGCTGTGAGAGCTTTCAGTGTCTGATCTATAAAAGGGAGATAATAATAGTACCTGACTCCTAGGTTTATTGTGAGTTTTAAATAGGTTAGTATATGTAAAGCGCTATTCTGAGGCAGGCATTAGTAAGCACTCTATGTTAGCTACTATTATTATGGAAAGTGGTAAATGAGTGGCATAGTCAGCAATCTCTGCAGGAGTTAGCTGTAAATCCTTTTGGGAAACAGTGTTATAAATAAAGAAATTGTGTTAGAAGAACAGAACACAGAAAGATGAACTGGGGAGGCTTACTGGTGGTTCTCATGTAAGCTCAGTCTTTGAAAAGAAGTAGGATTTGTAGGAGGAAAGAGGCAGGCAGAATGGCCTGAATAATAGTGGAGGGAAATGATGGAGCCTGTTACGGGGGCGGGAAGAGAGGCTGGTCTGCCTGGATCCTTGTGAGCATAGAAGTAGCTGGAATGGTGGGGGCGGGGGGGCCTTGACTACCAGGTTGAGCAGTTAGAGCTTGACTCTGAAGTGGGAGCCACACAGGGGGTTTGAATGGGGGAATATGGCACATTAAAGAACTTAGTCTTGCACTTTTAATCTGTGATGGAAGGGTGAAGGATTCTGAGAGGCTAGTTAGGAGTTACAGGGGAGGAAAATAATTTTACCCCCACCCTGCTAAGTTCTTAGCTGAGACCTCTGTACTAAAAGACAGATTAACAAGAGAAAACAAACAGAAAGTTGTTAACCTGCAGCCCTCATGTACACATGGGAGATACCCAGGGGGAAATAAGTAACTTTCCGAGGTAGCTTAGAATTCAGGGTTAGATGCCATCTTTACAGAGAAAGAGGAGGGGTACATGGGCCTCTTAAGGAGAGAGTAAATGGTTTTCAGGAAAAAATGAATGGGTCAAATGGGAGAAGACCAGATGGGAGGTGTGATAGTTTGTGACAAAATGTGTCCGGGTGTGGTGTCAATTTCTTCACTCCTCTCCTGTGCTAAGAGTCCATCTTCCCTGGTTGATGAATATCCTGGGGAAGGGATTTATGACAAATGAGATCCTTTTGGAGGATCTGACTTTTGGCAGATAAACAGGGAGTTCAGAGAAAGCCTCTCTCTGCACTTGCTGTTTTTCAGGTGCCTTTAGCTCAAAATAATTTCTATACCAAAGTGGCCTGTTTTGAGGCGGCATGTTCTGTTACCCTCTGGGTCGATTCAGTTGAGAATCAGAACTGCAACGATGAGAACCTGGACAAGGGGAAAGGCAGATGGAAGGATGCTGAAATGAACCTCACTAAGGAACACTTGATGATGTTGAATGCGGGGCCAAGGCCAAGGGTGGGGAAGAGCCCACTGTTGAGGCTGGAGACACTGGAATAGTAGAGGTATCAAGGGAACTTAGGAGCCGGTTGGGGATGTTGCAGCTGATATTCTAGACATGTTGAGGTTGAGGTGATAGGAAAGAATGAACACTCCTAATGTCTGAAGCAGTTTTCATTAAGGGGCTTAGATAAATGTCCCTGGCAGTTCTAGGGTAAGGGGTCCCCTTGAACATGGAGTACATCTCTAGACAGATATCTGAATGATTTCCTCACCTCTTCATTTTTATATATGTAATGTCAAGACAGGACTAGTGATTTCACTGTTTTTAGGCTGAATCAAGGTAGCATTTGTCTGTGCTCCTCAAAAAGCACTCGAGCAATATAAAGTTTGCATCATTATTAGCATTAAGTGTGGCCAATCCATCCCGGCTAATTCATATTCAGCCTTTTGTGCTGACTTTCTGCCTGAGGACCCCGATGTCTCTCCTTCCAATTTAGCATTAATATTAATGTTGGCTGCTAGAGCAGAAAGTCAGATCAGCAGGCAGAGTCAGATCTGTTCCTTACAGAGTTTCTAGCTTGCCCAAATGTGAAGGTCTGGCACGGGGGTGGCAGGATGGAGAGGCAGGGCTTGTCCTTCAGGTGAAGTCTAGTAAGTGATGAGAAGGTCTCCTTTCCTCGAGTGAAAGGCCGATGCCATTAGAAATGGTTAGCTCTTGCAGCCTCATTTAGCAGCACACTGAGTAGTGATTCATTAAGCTGTAAGCAGCTGTGTACGGCACTAGAGGCTTCTTAGGGCACTGGGCTGGGATGGTGGCTTCACTGTCTAACTTCTGCATCTGTCCCATCCAGAGCTCTGCAGGAAGAACAGCGAGTGTGGTGAAATTGCACATGGTCCAATTTGCCCTTACATTGAAATCAGGAAGTAAGGATTGAGATCTAGAAATAGTAATAGGATCACCCATAAAACAAAATGGGGATATGTTTTACAAGGGAGTATCTGTTTTCCCATTTCAAGGTTTGAGTGGTCAGATGAAATAGGGATAGGAAGTAAAGCAGAAATAAAAATTGTTATCTATACTTTGGTCCAGATGCCACTTTGTGGTGAGATGCATTTCAGTATGTCTTAGGTTTTTATCTAAACATTTTCTTTCCGCGTGGCATTGTGGATAGGTTCAAAATTATCTAAAGGGTGTGGGATTTCTCTGGTGTGTAGTCTGTTCACTTGCTCTCCTTCCACTTGTAAGTCAGCAATGCCCCCAGTGGCAGTGAGCACAAATAACTCAATAGGCTTTGAGTCATACTTTCCATTTTTATCACTTTTGCTTGTTTTAGAGTCTAATTTTAGGCCCAAATTATTCTTTCCCTCTCTGCTATATTAATCAAATTCACAATGTCTTGCATGTAGCAAAGAGTCAACTGTTCATTGAATGACTTGTATCGTAATCATAGTAGGCAGGAAAGAACTCAGAATGTTCCTGGCTTTGGCAATGCTGTTGTGCAAGCAGAGTAGACATAAGGGTAAAGCACACTCAGATTTTAATCCTAAATCACCAGAGGCAAGTTACTTAAACTGTCTGTATCCCATTTGCTCATCTGCTAAATGGGAGTGTATGATCTTCAGAGAGTCATTGTCAAGAGTGAACAGAAAACATATAAAAAACACCTAGCCGAATAACCTAGCATATTAATAGGCCCTTAGAAAGTATTTGCCAAATAAATGAATAGCTCCAAGACAAAATTTCAGAAGACAGGGACAGTCTTCTAAACACAGCAAAGTTTCAGAAGTGTTATGCTGGTGACATACCCAGTGTGGTACTAGCTATGAACTGTAATCCTTTCTTTCAGCATACATTTTTAAACTGCCAGATTTATGGTGAAAGGAACTTAGATATCCAAAACATTGTGAAATTTTTCTAAAGGTGAATTGAAACTACTCTCTGCTTTTAATAATGTAAACCAGGAGAAAAAATGTACTCTATACAGTACATTCCAAGTTACTGTGAGAACTTATGTTTGGTTAAAATGATGAATAAACAAACAAAAAACCAGTGTAAAGTGAGTTCTATGAAAACTTCGGTTTCTCTAAAGAGTATTTACAGAGAATATTGTGGTATCATGACCTGAAGATTGGACCACTGCCTCCAGTGAGAGTCACTAGGAGTAGTCATGTTCTCACGGACTTCCTGCACCAATTGTGGACACCTTTAACCATCACGGGGAAAGATAATGTAACGGATTTTTTTTTTTTTCACTTTAGGGCTTAGTTAATTTTTCTTTACCATGCAGTGAAATAAAATTATTTCTGGGAAGGAAGAAATGGAGATTCATCCTGAGAGTACTGTTAGACAATTTGGCCTTTCCTATCCATTAGCCATAACTCAAGAAGTCAGAGGAGAGAGACAGGCTTGAATTAATGAATAAACCACTCAAGAAATCAGGTAAAAATGGAAAGCCACAGATTCCTTTTTTAATCAAATATTCCCTAAACTTCATGTTGGCTGTGGAAACTGAGCAGGTGGTCCTCCCAGAGACTGACTCGACTGGCTTCAGAGCTGCTCCTGCTGCTAAGTCACTTCAGTCGTGTCTGACTCTGTGTGACCCCACGGATGGCAGCCCACCAGGCTCTTCCGCCCGTGGGATTTTCCAGGCAAGAGTACTGGAGTGGGTGCCATTGCCTTCTCCGTCAGAGCTGCTAGGTGCATCCAAACTTGACCCACTTCCCATTTTTAAAGCCTTGTCTTCTCAGTCAGAGTTTCCCAGGTGGCTCAGCGGTACACGATCTGCCTCCAATGAAGGAGACACAGGTTCCATTCCTGGGTCAGGAAGATCCCCTGACAGAGGAAACGGCAACCCAAAGGGCTGAGGATGAGGTGATTAGATAGGAACACTGACTCAGCGCACATGAATCTAAGCACACTCCGGGAGACAGTGAAGGACGGGGAGCCTTGTGTGCTGCAGTCCGTGGGGTCACGAAGAGTTGGACACGACTTAGTGACTGAACAACAACCGGTATTCTTGCCTGGAAAATCCCATGGACAGAGGAGCCTGGCAGGCTACAGTAAATAGGGTTGCAGTCAGATACAACTTAGCATGAGCCACAAGCCTAGGTTACTTCTCAGTCACATTGTATAATTTTTTTTAGACCCTAAATTTTAATTTGAACCCTATTGCCTCTCAGAGGGAGAAACTTACCATTTCTTGTAGCTGTAATTCAGGATTCCTGGAGAGGGTTACAAGGCCGTACCCAGCTTACTTGTAACTTTACTTGAACATGACTGTGGCGAACTCCTGAAGATGGCAGCAGCACTTTAAATTTCACCAACCCAGGAAAGGCCTGTGGTTACCACAGCCAGAAATCAAATGACGCCAGCAGTCTCCTCACTGTTTCCCCCACACCCCCACCAACATTTCCAGCCACTATTTCAGATTTCCGCTTTACCTCTTTGAGCTCCACACAGCTTAGAGCATAGAAAGAGGGATGAGAAGCCCAACGAAGGTCTGCCTAATCCTCTATCAAAAAATAAAGGAATTTTTAAATTTGTCAATACCATCAGCCCCCCCATTTCCCTCCTGAGTTGTGGACTTTTTTCTCTACTTGAGGGTGAAACTGAAGGATTAGAAATGAAGATTGTAGATCATACCCTGATTTTAAAATATTACGCTTCACTAGTAAGTTATATCGTTCAGCGAAGAATGAGCAAACTATCCCTTCTGTTCTCTATTGCCAGAAACACCCAATAAAGAAAATGAATGTTTATCCTGTAATTGCTGAAAACTGTAAATTACAATGCCTGTATATGTAAGAGGTCTCTAGAAATATAAATCTGAGTCTTTCCCATTTGATCTGAAAAGCTGTATTATTTATATAATTTTTTGTATGGAGCTGAAGATCTAAAATGCATTTTCTAGGCTGATTATGACATTTGAGTTTATACTTATTTTTAACTTAGGTTTTTAAATTGTGGAGGCAATACAAACTTATATAAAAAGTCAACCAATTCAGAAATAAATATGGAGAAAATTAACAGTCTGCTCTGTCCTATCCCACTTCCTAAGGTAACTGTTAAATATGCTGAGAAAAATACCTCCCAAAGTGGAATTGTACTGTACACATTATTGAAACTTTATCTGGATCAATAGACATAGATTGAAAAATACTCCCCAAAGTGAGATTTTACTGGACACATTATGGAACTATCTCTGGATCAATAGATATAAATAATAGACATATTCTTTAATAGCTGCATATTTCATGGTACGCATGTAACGTAATTTATTCAACCATAGCTCCTGTGATGGACATCTGTGCTCTTTACAGTCTTGTTAGCACCACAAATAATGCTGCAATTTTGTGTACAGAGTATCAGATCAGATCAGATCAGTCGCTCAGTCGTGTCCGACTCTTTGCGACCCCATGAATCGAAGCACGCCAGGCCTCCCTGTCCATCAACAACTCCCGGAGTTCACTCAGACTCACGTCCATCGAGTCAGTGATTCCATCCAGCCATCTTATCCTCTGTCATCCCCTTCTCCTCCTGCCCCCAATCCCTCCTAGCATCAGAGTCTTTTCCATTGAGTCAACTCTTCGCATGAGGTGGCCAAAGTACTGGAGTTTCAGCTTTAGCATCATTCCTTCCAAAGAAATCCCAGGACTGATCTCCTTCAGAATGGACTGGTTGGATCTCCTTGCAGTCCAAGGGACTCTCAAGAGTCTTCTTCAACACCACAGTTCAAAAGCATCAATTCTTCGGCGCTCAGGCTTCTTCACAGTCCAACTCTCACATCCATACATGACCACTGGAAAAACCATAGCCTTGACTAGACGAACCATTGTTGGCAAAGTAATGTCTCTGCTTTTGAATATGCTATCTAGGTTGGTCATAACCCTCCTTCCAAGGAGTAAGCGTCTTTTAATTTCATGGCTGCAATCACCATCTGCAGTGATTTTGGAGCCCAGAAAAATAAAGTCTGTCACTGTTTCCACTGTTACCCCATCTATTTCCCATGAAGTGATGGGACCGGATGCCATGATTTTCGTTTTCTGAATGTTGAGCTTTAAGCCAACTTTTTCACTTTCCACTTTCACTTTCATCAAAGGCTTTTGAGTTCCTCTTCACTTTCTGCCATAAGGGTGGTGTCATCTGCATATCTGAGGTTATTGATATTTCTCCCAGCAATCTTGATTCCAGCTTGTGTTTCTTCCAGTCCAGTGTTTCTCATGATGTACTCTGCATAGAAGTTAAATAAGCAGGGTGACAATATACAGCCTTGACGAACTCCTTTTCCTATTTGGAACCAGTCTGTTGTTCCATGTCCAGTTCTAACTGTTGCTTCCTAACCTGCATACAAATTTCTCAAGAGGCAGGTCAGGTGGTCTGGTATTCCCATCTCTTGAAGAATTTTCCACAGTTTGTTGTGATCCACACACTCAAAGGCTTTGGCATAGTCAATAAAGCAGAAATAGATGTTTTTCTGGAACTCTCTTGCTTTTTCCATGATCCAGCAGATGTTGGCAATTTGATCTCTGGTTCCTCTGCCTTTTCTAAAACCAGCTTGAACATTAGGAAGTTCACGGTTCACATACTGCTGAAGCCTGGCTTGGAGACTTTTGAGCATTACTTTACTAGCGTGTGAGATGAGTGCAATTGTGCAGTAGTTTGAGCATTCTTTGGCATTGCCTTTCTTTGGGATTGGAATGAAACTGACCTTTTCCAGTCCTGTGACCACTGCTGAGTTTTCCAAATTTGCTGGCATATTGAGTGCAGCACTTTCACAGCATCATCTTTCAGGATTTAGAATAGCTCAACTGGAATTCCATCACCTCCACTAGCTTTGTTCATAGTGATGCTTTCTAAGGCCCACTTGACTTCACATTCCAGGGTGTCTGGCTCTAGATCAGTGATCACACCATCGTGATTATCTGGGTCGTGAAGATCTCTTTTGTACTATTCTTCTGTGTATTCTTGCCATCTCTTCTCAATATCTTCTGCTTCTGTTAGATCCATACCATTTCTGTCCTTTATCGAGCTCATCTTTGCATGAAATGTTCCTTTGGTATCTCTGATTTTCTTGAAGAGATCCCTAGTCTTTCCCATTCTGTTGTTTTCCTCTATTTCTTTGCATTGATCGCTGAAGAAGCCTTTCTTATCTCTTCTTGCTATTCTTTGGAACTCTGCATTCAGATGTTTATATCTTTCCTTTTCTCCTTTGCTTTTGCTTCTCTTCTTTTCACAGCTATTTGTGAGGCCTCTGCAGACAGCCATTTTGCTTTTTTGCATTTCTTTTCTATGGGAATTGTCTTGATCCCTGTCTCCTGTACAAAGTCATGAACCTCATTCCATAGTTCATCAGGCACTCTATCTATCAGATCTAGGCCCTTAAATCTATTTCTCACTTCCACTGTATAATCATGAGGGATTTGATTTAAGTCATACCTGAATGGTCTAGTGGTTTTCCCTACTTTCTTCAATTTAAGTCTGAATTTGGCAATAAAGAATTCATGGTCTGAGCCACAGTCAGCTCCTGGTCTTTTTTTTGCTGACTGTATAGAGCTTCTCCATCTTTGGCTGCAAAGAATATAATCAATCTGATTTCGGTGTTGACCATCTGGTGATGTCCATGTATAGAGTCTTCTCTTGTGTTGTTGGAAGAGGGTGTTTGTTATGACCAGTGCATTTTCTTGGCAAAACTCTATTAGTCTTTGCCCTGCTTCATTCTGTATTCCAAGGCCAAATTTGCCTGTTACTCCAGGTGTTTCTTGACTTCCTACTTTTGCATTCTAGTCCCCTATAATGAAAAGGACATCTTTTTGGGGTGTTAGTTCTAAAAGGTCTTGTAGGTCTTCATAGAACCATTCAACTTCAGCTTCTTCAGCATTACTGGTTGGGGCATAGACTTGGATTACTGTGATATTGAATGGTTTGCCTTGGAAACGAACAGAGATCATTCTGTCGTTTATGAGATTGCATCCAAATACTGCATTTCGGACTCTTTTGTTGACCATTATGGCCACTCCATTTCTTCTGAGGGACTCCTGCCTGCAGTGGTAGATATAATGGTCATCTGAGTTAAATTCACCCATTCCAGTCCATTTCAGTTCGCTGATTCCTAGAATGTTGACATTCACTCTTGCCATCTCTTGTTTGACCACTTCCAATTTGCCTTGATTCATGGACCTGACATTCCAGGTTCCTATGCAATACTGCTCTTTACAGCATCGGACCTTGCTTCTATCACCAGTCACATCCACAGCTGGGTATTCTTTTTGCTTTGGCTCCATCCCTTCATTCTTTCTGGAGTTATTTCTCCACTGATCCCCAGTAGCATATTGGGCACCTACTGACCTGGGGAGTTCCTCTTTCAGTATCCTATCATCTTGCCTTTTCATACTGTTTATGGGGTTCTCAAGGCAAGAATACTGAAGTGGTTTGCCATTCCCTTCTCCAGTGGACCACATTCTGTCAGATCTCTCCACCATGACCCGCCCATCTTGGGTTGCCCCACGGGCATGGCTTAGTTTCATTGAGTTAGACAAGGCTGTGGTCCTAGTGTGATTCGATTGACTAGTTTTCTGTGAGTATGGTTTCAGTGTGTCTGCCCTCTGATGCCCTCTTGCAACCCTACCATCTTACTTGGGTTTCTCTTACCTTGGGCGTGGGTTATCTCTTCACGGCTGCTCCAGCAAAGCGCAGCCATTGCTCCTTATCTTGGACGAGGGGTATCTCCTCACGGCCGCCCTTCCTGACCTTCAATGTGGGATAGCTCCTCTAGGCCCTCCTGTGCCCGCGCAGCAACGGCTCCAGGTAACTCCTCTCGTCGCCGCCCCTGGCCTCGGGCGTGGGTTGCTCTAACATACAAATTCTTCTGCTTAAATCCTTCAGTGGGTTCCAGGTTGGGTTTCTGAGACACTTGTCCTAAAGGATCCCGGACGAGCCCCCAAGATGAAAGGTTGTTGTTGAATCACGCGAAGACATCGGGATTCTTGGCCCGAGGATAAGAAGAATTCAATCCGGGGCCAGAGACGAGGCTTGATCACTCAGAGCTTTGGTGTAATAAAGTTTTATTAAAGTATAAAGGAGATAGAGAAAGCTTCTGACATAGGCATCAGAAGGGGGCAGAAAGAGTACCCGCTTGCTAGTGTTAACAAACTGATGCTTCTATTTCTGTAGGCCACAATCCTCAAAGTAGAATCCTATGTAGAGGGTTTTGTGTACTGCACATTTTCAAGAATACCAAATTTAGAAGGCCAGGTTGCCTTCTGAAAGGGCATAATAATACTTGATTATTCATTTGCCTATGTCCTTCCAGCAGCCTTCCCAAGTGGTGCTAGTGGTAAAGAACCGGCCTGCCAGTGCAGGAGACCTAAGAGACGTGGGTTCAATCCCTGGGTCAGGAAGACCCCCTGGAGAAGGAAATGGCAACCCACTCCAGTATTCTTGCCTGGAGAACCCCATGGACAGAGAAGCTTGGTGGGCTACAGTCCATGGGGTTGCAAAGAGTTGAACATGACTGAAGCGACTTATCCTTATAGCACTTGATGTTACCAACATTTAAAAATTTTTTGCCAGTCTGTTGGATAGAAAATGGTATCTTGTTGGAACTTACATTTCCTTGGCAAGGCTGCTTAGTATAGTGTCTAAAATCATGGGCTGTGGACCCACCTGCTTGGCTGTGCTGCTTATGAGCTGTGTGACCTTAGCAAATTACAGAGATTCTCTGTGACGCAGTCTCATTGTCCCCAATGAAAAATGGGAAAAATCATAGTATCTGAAAAATAGTATTATTAAGATTAATTATATTTGTAAAGTTTTTGAATGGTGTCTGGTACTTAGAGCAGTGACTGACACATAATACATACTATATGAGTTAAATAAATGGATATTGAACATCTTTTTATATATTGGTTTATCATCTGGCCTTCCCTGGTGGCTTGGATAGTGAAGAATCTGCCTGCAGTGCAGGAGACCCAGGTTTGATCTCTGGGTTGGGAGATCCCCTGGAAAAGGCAATGGTTACGCATTCCTGTATTCTTGCCTGGAGACTTCTGTGGACAGAGGAGCCTGGTGGGCCACAGTCCATGGGGTCACAAAGAGTTGGATACGACTGAGTAAATAACACTTTCATTTTACCATTTGCATTTCTTCTGCTAAATATGAAGTCCAACTGTTTAATTCTTAGTGTAAAAAAGTGGATGGATTTTTTTTTTCATTTTTGAAATCAAATCACTCCCAAGGAAAAGCACAATAATGCCGGCCCCACCCGGCTATCTCACTGCTTGGAAATGCCAGACAAAGAGAAGAATTTTGCTAAGATGTTTGAATGAGAAGCAAAATAGAAAGGTTTAAAAAAATAGATAAAGACTTTTCTAAATAAAAGAACATTCCAGGATTAATTGCTACTAATATAGACGGCATCTCAGTTTAGGGAGTGAAAGTGAAATCGCTCAGTTGTGTCCGACTCTTTGCGACCCCATGGACTGTAGCCTCCCAGGCTCCCCGCCCGTGGAATTTTCCAGGCAGCAGTACTGGAGTGGGTCAGTTTACTTGAATAAAAATGTAAATCCATTAGGGCTTGAGAGAGATAGAAAGAGAGAGATAGAGCAAGCAAAAGGCAGCTGGATAGTTGCCAAGGGTATAATTTTACAAATGAAAAATCATCGTTTGATATCTTGGATTTCAGAACAGCTCATCCTTTCTTGTTGAGATTACTAACCACATACCTCTCTTCTCAATTGGTTGTTTTTCACTTGGATTTGTCCTCTACAGGGAATCTTGTATTATTTATCAGTCACATAAATCTAAAAACATGCAGTATCCGGCTTGCTTAGATGCCAGAGACAACTATTTCTTGTGTTTATCCTCTCAGCTTCTATCAGCAACATGCTCTTTTTATGTTTTCTCTACATCTTCAGAGCAACGGAAAGATGCTCTTTCATTGGGATTGGTTTTAGTCTGTTTCAGTTAAATTTAAATTTGAGCAGTTTTATTCCATTTCAGATTTATGAGGAGGGTGGGTGGAAGCAGGGGGGGAAAGAGAGGGGAAGAAGGGATAAGAAGGAGGATGGGAAGGGGGTATTTTTCTGCACGGTGTTCCTTGACATTTGCGTAGTCTTCTTAGGCGATATCAAACTGACTTTTACTGAACCTTAGAAATGATGTCAGGCAATGAGAATGTTGATAGAAGTGCTTTCCCTTCATATCTCAGCTTCAAGCATTTTTATATCCTACCACCCTCTCCTGTTTGTCAGGCTCCTTCCCTCCAGTATTTGGACTCCAATAGCTCTTCCACCTCACCTCCAATCCTTTGACCTTATCCCCTTTGCATTGATCATTGCTGTGCTCAGACGCTCAGTCATGTCCGACTCTTTGAGATCCCATGGACTGTAGCCCACCAGGCTCCTCTGTCAATGGGATTCTCCTGGCAAGAATACTAGAATGGGGTGCCATTTCTTCCTCAGGGGATCTTCCCAACCCAGGGATTGAACCCATCTCTTACAGTCTGTAGCACTGGCAAGTGGATTCTTTACCACTAGTGCCAACTGGGAAACCCTTGCACTGATCGTTACCTGCCCTCAAGTCTTTACTTCCCTCTTAATTCCCTGGGATGTATCTTCAGTTCCCTTGCCCCCTTATTTCTCCATCATCCTACTCTGAACTTATTATTGCAACCTCAAGTGGATTGTGTAGCCAACCAATCCTGCAACATTTTCCTACTCAATTCCCTCCACCCCTGCCAGAAGATCATCTCAAACCTTCTCCCTGCCAGCCTCCAGTGTCCCTCCCTACTCCTCACTCTCTGCTCAAGACCTGATTTCTCATTTCCCTGAGGGGTTACAAGCACTCTGAAGAGAAATTTCCCATGCGCTCACCACCCAAACTCATCACTTAGCTGCATGTGTATCCACACATCCGCTCTGGCTGTTGCTGCAGTGAGTCAGCTGTCCCTTCACCTCTGAAGGGCAGTCCTGGCACTGGTGGGCTGGATTCTGCACACTCCCCACCCTCAGTTACTCAAGGACAAACTTCTGCCATTTAAATTCTTTCTCTTAAGATTAGTTTCTTCCCCCTTACTCGATCATTACCATGAACATACATGCATGTTGTAGTAACCCATCTTTTAAAAATTCACAGTATCAGTGCTCATTATAAGCTATATAAACAAATTGCTGAACAGTCATTTTCCCCCCCAGAATATCCCTTTTTCTTAAGACTAACATTCCATAGTGTATATATATATATAGCACATTTTGTCTATCCATTTATTTCTTGATGGACATCTGTATTGTTCCCACCTTTGGGTGTTATGAAAGAGGCTGCTGTGAACGTTGGTGTACAAAGTACCTATTCAAGTCTCTGCTTTTAATTCTTTTTTTAAATTAAAATATAGATGACTTACAACATTGCGCTAGTTTCAGATGTACAGCAGAGTGATTGAACTACATATATATATATTCACATATATATATTTTTTCAGATTCTTTTCCCTTATAGGTTATTCAGTATTACAAAATATTGAGTATAGTCCCCTGTGTCACACAGTAGGTTGTCACTTGCTACCCATTATATATATATAATATATATAATAAAGTGTATATGTCAATCCCAAACTCATAATTTATACCTCCCTTCCCTCTCCCCTTTGGTAACCATAAATTTGTTCTCTATATCTGTGGGTCTATTTCTGTTTACTTTCAATTCTTTTGGATGTCTACCTAGTAGTAAAATTAATGGATCATAAGGAAATGGCAACCCACTCCAGTATTCTTGGCTAGAGAATCCTGTGGACAGAGGAGCCTGGTGGGCTGCTGTCTGTAGGGTTGCACAGAGTTGGACACGACTGAAGCGACTTAGCATGCAGGCATGCATTGGAGAAGGGAATGGCAACCCACTCCAGTATTCTTGCCTGGAGAATCCCAGGGACGGGGGAGCCTAGTGGGCTGCCGTCTATGGGGTCGCATAGAGTTCGACACAACTGAAGTGACTTAGCAGCAGCATGGTAATTCTGTTTAACTTCTTGAAAACAACCAAACTGTTAACACATCCTCTTTGAAAAAGTCCTCATCTGCAGAACCTTCCCAGGAACATAAATAACACCATGTTTGCAGGAATTCCAAATTGGGCCTGGGGTAGATTGCCTTAATGTCACTCTCCTAGACCCATTCCTGCTGATGCGTAGCTAGGGGCCCCTCCCACAGGAAGGCGGGAGTTCTTTGTCTTGGCTCAGCCATGTGACTTGCTCTGGCCAATGGGATGTCACAGACCTGACACATCAGGGCTGTCTCTCTGACCCTCTGCCACATGAGGAGAATGTGCCCTGCTTGGCCCAGTGCTCCCAGGAGAAATAGGAGGGACTCATGACACAGAGCTAGCCTGGCCACTGCGACTGGAAGCAAAGCTGCCCCAGCTGACCTACTGCTCCTTGAGAAGAAACGATTATTGTTGTAAAATTATACAGTCATTTTAATAAGGGAAAATATTATGCAAAAAAGTATAAAACATGAAGCTGGCTCCTTTCCCTTAGGGAAACCCAAGACATTTTTTCAAAGCTCAAAATTAGTGATACAATAAATAGACAATCTGTAAAATATGCTAAAGAAAACCTTAGTTGCTATTTCTAAAACTGGATAGACTCAAATATTAAGCAGACACGGGTGTTATTACCAGATTTCTGTGGAAAAACTAAAAGCAACGATAGACCGTAAACTTCTAGTAAATTTAGGAAATTATATAACTTTGATGCAGGTGATGTGAAAATGGTCTTCCCTGGTGTCTCAGCTGTTAAAGAATCTGCCTGCATGCGGGAGACTTGGCTTGGGAACATCCCTTGGAGAAGGGAATGGCTACCCACTACAGTATTCTGGCCTGGGGAACCCATGGACTTCCATGGGGTTGCAAACAGCTGGACATGACTGAGTGACTTTCATAATGTGAAAATAAGTTTAGAAGTGGTATAGCTTAGACTCTCCCACTCCCAAGAAAGTACCATAAAGATAAAATGCACATTCTTAAGGGCAAAGAAATGTGAGAACTTTGTTTCTCGAAATCCTTGGATTGTATTTCTCAGCACTGATAAGATTCATCACCTGTGAGGATATGGGGGAAGCTGTATGGTGCCTGGTCACTCTGTCAGCCAGGTCACTGGACTTGTTGGTGCCTCTCATGTCTTGTCCTGTGAGTCATGGAAGCACCCTGCTGCTCTGCAACGGCTGCCAGCCCCGCCGTTGTCTTCTCCTGGTCCTCGAGTCTTTCCCAGCTTCCCCCTTCCTCTGGGTCACATCCTCTGTTCCAGAACTTGATACTGCAGGAACAAACCTGAGATCTTGTGTTGTCTCTTCGAAGCCCTAAGCACCTGAGCAGTAGAAATCTATGTAATTTCAGCTCCATCATGCCTGTTTCTATTCAGAAATAAGACCTCTGGTTGCTGAAAAGATGATAAACTATCATTTCAGATCTCTCTGGTTTTCCAGTAGCCAGATGTAGCAGCACCGTAGGTGCTCAGCCACACAGCGTCCACCCAAACCCAGAACCCCCAGGACAAGGGATTTATATGCAGAAGTACTTCCTGCCGCAGAGACAATGGTACTTTAAATTAAATTTGGTGTTACACTGTGCACATTCGGACACTCCTGGTCTGGGACCCAGAGTGGTTCTTCCACACCAACCTGGCTGCCAAAGCTCTGCATTCATGTACAGGAGAGTATCAACTTCTCTATGTCAAGTTCATGGCCTCTCCGGGGACAGGATGCCAATTCAGTCACCTGTCCTGGCTGCTGGCCACAATTTCATCTTGTAAAAACACTTCCTTTGACCCCAAATCACCATTTAACTACTGCCTACTTACATGTTCCCCATTACACTGGGGGAAAAGTATTGCCTATGTTCTTGTTCTTTTTCTCCATTTTTTTCTTGAATCCACTCCAGTTAGACGTTCTTCCCCTTGTACAGTTAGTTGCAACTGACACAGTTGATCACTCTTTCCTTCTTAGAAGTCTTTCTTTGGGGATTCCCTGGTGGCTGTGTGGTGGCTCAGATGGTAAAGAATCTGCCTGCAATCCTGCAGACCTGGGTTTGATTCCTGGGTCAGGAAGATCTCCTGGAGAAGGGAATGGCTACCCACGTCTGGCTTCTAAAACATTGTTATTATTATTATTTTTTAACTGGGTTTCCTTCTAGAGCTTTTGCTGGCTCACCCTCCCCTTTCTGATCTCTTTACATTGCAGTGCTTCAGGGCTTACTCCTTGGGCCACTTATCTCTCCTCTGTCCATTCTAGCTTCCTACATGATCTCAGCCAGCCTGACCCACAGAGCTGACATAAAATACAGGATTCCCAGTTAAATTTGAATTTTAGACAGCCACTATTTTTTTTTTAGCCCTATAATTTTATTTTTTAAATCTGGCAACCTTGCCCATCCAGTCTTTGCCCTGATGACTCCTAAATTCCTATCTCCAGCCTAAATCTCTCTCCTGAACGTTTTACAGATGGGGAAACAACCCTGCATGTTTCATAGCCTCAACACCTCCACTTGGATTTCTAACAGGAGCTCAAACTTTCCATGTCTGAACAAATCTTGATTCTCTTTCCTCCTACCACATTTATTCCTCCTGTAGGCTTCCCTCTGCTTGGGCAACCAGGTCACCATTCTCCCAGTTGACTCCTCATTCTTACTTGCTGTATACCTATTAGCAACCCCCAGAGATGGAATCTTCACAATAAAGCAGAATTCTCATTTCCTCCACCTCCACAGCTAACATGCTCGTCTCAGCCATGATCATTTCTCATTTAGACTGTTGCAGCAGCTTCCCGACTGTTTTCTCTGCTTCTACCTGTGCTCCTCTCCCCTTCCTCCGTCTATATTCCCCAGAGGACTCTTTCACAACTACAAATCAGATCATGGCATTCCCCTGCACTAAAACCTATAAATCTGCTCTTATCACTTTGAATAGAGTGCAAAATCCTTACCATGGATTGTAAGATTCCATACCACCTGTCCCTCTGCTATCTCCCTGACCTCATGGACCATCCCTGTCCCCTTGCCCCTACTGCTCTGGGCATACTGACCTCTTGACTCTTCCTTGAACATGCCAACCACTCTTTAGCTTTCAGGATTTCATACTGTTCCCTCTGTTTGGGATATGCTGCCCCTACATATCTGGTGACTTGCTGCCTTGCTTTCTTCAAGCCTCAGCTGCAGTCTTACCTAACAAGAAAGGCATAACAACCACCCTGTACAATACCCCCTGCCTCCGTCATACTGTGCTCCCTAAGCCTGCTTGATTTTTCTTCCTAGGACTTAGTACCACCTGGCATGTTTATTTCTTGTCTGTTTCTTTCTGCTCCCACAACTAGAATGTAAACTTCATGAGAGCAGAGCTTTGGTTTTGTCACTGCTGGATATCTGGGGCCAATAATAAGTGACTGTCATCATGATTGCCATCAATATTCGTTAAACAAATGGGTGAGTCAATTAATGATTAGAAGAGAAGAGATTTATGATGGAGGTTGTGATGAAAGAAATTACTTTCTTTCCTTCTGTTCTGTATCTTGATTCAGTTAATAACCTAGCAATCTCTCTTTTGGTTGGCCTAACTTTGCAGTTCTGTAAAATCTTTGTGTGGGAATAGCTGTTCTCCTCCCCCAGTGATCAGTAAAAATCGTTCATTATTCGTAAGGATTCAAGAAGAAGAGAAGGGTTCATCTTCCACTAAAATAATTTAGAGGATCAAGGACTGAGAACTTCCCAGGTGGCACTAGTGGAAAAGAACCCACCTGGCAGTACAGGAGACATAACAGACACAGGTTCGATCCCTGAGTTAAGAAGATCCCCTGGAGGAGGGCATAGCAACCCACTCCGGTATTCTTGCTTGGAGAATCCCATGGACAGAGCCTGGCAGGCTACAGTTGATAGGGTTGCACAGAGTCGGACATGACTAATGTGAATTGGCACGCATGCAGGGACTGAGAAACCTCAAATCAAAATTAAGTACAAAAAGTTAGTTGAGTATTTGCTCTTGTAACCTTTTCAGAAAGTATACTGTGCCCCTTGCAATGATACATTGTCTTAGAACACAAACATTACTTAGAATTTACAAAGAGCTTCCATTTCCAATCACCACCTCCATTTCACAAGTGGAAACAATCTCAGAGAGGTTACAAGGTAAAGCAGAGGTGGAAATACTCCTAGAACCCGATTATCAGCTTCATTTCAGCCCAATTAGGCAAGAGATAGGGCCCTGGAAACTGTTACTAGAATCACCTGAGTTGATTGTGAGTCAGGAAGAACGTCCTTCCCATAAAAACTATGGATAGAGTGAGTGTGCAGAAGCGACACTATCTGAAATAAAACAGAATTGTCATAAAAAGATTGAGAGAACCAATTCAAAAATACCTTTATTTTGGTTGCCACAGTTCTTATCTGCATTAACTCTTAGAGTTTATTTTACACATTCTTTCCACATTTTCCTTTCAAGAGTGAGCTGTTTAATGGATTTCTCAATCTTTAGTGGCTTTTGAGACTTTAGAAACCTGAGATCCAGAACATATTTGTCTTAGTCTGATTGGGCTGCTGTAACAAAAATAGACTAACTGGCTGAAAAACAATAGACATGTATTTTTGACACTTCTGGAGACTGGGGAGTCCAAGATCAAAGCACTGATAGATTAGATGTCTGGTGAGGGCCTGGTTTCTCGGTGCTATGTCCTCATGTGGCAGAAGGGGCAAAGACACACTACGGGGCCTCTTTTTAAGGGCACCAGTCCCATTTGTGAGGGTTTCACACTCATGGCTTCATCGTCTCCCAAAGATCCCAACTACAGACATGTTCACACTGGTGATTAGATTTCGGTGTATGAATTCAGAGGCGGGGGGCAGCACAGACATTTAGTCTTTATCAATGCTTACATTATTTTTTAAAGACATAATGCCATAAAGTCACAACATTAAAAAATTATACTGAAGTGCTTTGTGTATCCTGGAGGACACTAAGATCTTATTTTCAAAAATACTTATTTACTATTTCCTCCTCATGGCAGAATGTAATATATCTTCTAGGATAGGTAGCTTTACACCCTGTTAATCAAGTTTTTAGGGCTTCCCCAGAGGCTCAGTGGTAAGGAATCCACCTGCCAAGCAGGAGACATGGTTTTGATCCCTGGAGAAGGGAATGGCAACCCACTCCAGTATCTTTGCCTGGAGAATCCCATGTACAGAGGAGCCTAGTGGGCTACAGTCCCTAGGGTCACAAAGAGTCAGACATTACTGAAACAACTGAGCCCTCACACACATTCAATTTTTTGTAAGTGGAGAGTGGCTAGCATTCAGCATGTTGGTATCTACAATCTTTGCTATTGGGAAAAAAAGTGATTCTAAAGTCAGTTTTCAAATTGGACTTGCCATGTTTACCATTCTTGGTCACTTTCTTCCTTCTGGCTCTTTCTAAGGAAAGGGCCCAAGGAGCAACTGTGATGATGTTTGCATCCTTGGAAACAGGCTGGTCAAAAATGTAAGGTGAAATGAGAATCCAGCTCCCCTGAGAGCATTTCTCCACTGGCCTCTGCTTCTCTTTCCTTCTGCATACCTTTAAATTTCTACCTGCAGGAAATGTTGGGGAGAAGTGGGCCTATTTAGGGCTTTTCAGAGAGTGTAAAAAAGCCTAAAGAGGCAGAGTTGAGATCCAGCCTCTGAGTAAGCAGTAGGGGTTTGGACAGGGAAGAACTGAATGGATATTTCTGCCAAGGAGGAGGAGACAGTAAAATGTTTATGCAGAGCCATATGATGAATGATGCTGAAAGGAACATGCATCTTCACAAAGATTTGTTGGAATTCTAGGGTTTTTACTCCCTGGAGAATTCAGACAGAATACAGACAAGTAGCCTTGCTTTAGTTCTCTCACTAATACGAGAAATATTACTCCTTCATTGCCCAACACAACTTTACTTGAATCTCTACCCATTCTAGAGACATTTGTGAGTAGTGGTGCTAGAGGGATTGGTTAGGAGATGTATGAATGACAGCCAGATGAAGAAAGTCCAGGGAATGCTTGCACTAGAGAGGCTGGCAGCTGTGGTCCCATCTGTCATGTATAAGGAGGGCCAGGGTGTGTCAGGGGCCAAAAGGTGTTCAGAGAGCTGCTTGATTGTCCAGAGAGAGGCAGAGTATTTTTCAGAAACAGGATATTGATGTGCCCCTACTTTTTTAAAAAGACTATGTGAGATTAGCCTTTTTAAAAAGTATTTTTTAATTTGACTGCATGGCATCTTAGTTGTGGCATGCTGGCTTCTCTCTAGTTGTAGCATGCAGGCTCAGGAGTTGCTGCACTTGCTTGGGCTTAGTTGTCTTCAGGGATGTGAGATCTTAATTCCCTGACCAGGGATCAAACCCACGTCCCCCGCACTGGAAGGTGGTTTATTAACCACTGTATCACCAGGGAAGTCCCCACATTTGCCCTTAATGGAAAAAAGTATCTTAGACTTGTATATATAATGCTTGCAATATTCTAGGTACTATTGCACACACTTTACATGTATTGATTCATTCAATCTTCATGACAGCAATTTTCTCATGCCCATTTTACAGAGGAGGAAGTTGAGACACAGAGAGGGTCATCAAGTAGCAAGAAACCGGCAAAGCTGAGCTTTGGACCCAGGCAGTCTGACTCCACAGTCTGTGGCCCTTTCATCACATGGCACAGCCTTACTACTCAGGTCTCAGCCGTCGCTGGTTGATAAGACAGTTGTCTAGTTATTCAGGTCACTGACTTCAGATAGATTACTAGGATTAAGGATAAAGTGGGGGAGGTGTGTAGGTGGGGAGACAGTAACATAAGTTAAGAAAATAAATACTTGGAGGTAATGATGGGAATGGGTGTTGTTTCAGAAGAGAGGGCATTTGAATGGAATGGAGGTGCTTTTGACAAGATGTTTATAGGTTGTCTGTACAGATAGTCATGGGAATAGCACAAAGCAAGTAACCAGTGTTAGCTATTTGCAGCTGATTTTCTAATTTTCTATAGGCTCAAAGTACATGAGTTAGTGCTTGTTTTCATGGTTACTGCAGAATTTCAGATAGGAACTCTTTAATGGGTTACAATCTGAGTTCAAAATGTTCACATTTTGTACCTGGCTAAAATCATTGTGGGTTATTGGATGTTCTGATTCTGAAAAGAAACCAGCTGTTTTCAGTCTTCTCTGCTTCAGAAAAGAACAAGTTAGTCCCAGGCTATTTCCAGCTAGATTTTATGACATTCTGAGTCTTTCTGCCATTTGGGAAGTTCCAAGATCACAGACTAGATAAATGAGTGAGATTCTGTCACTCCAACAAGATACCTACATTATGTGGTCAACTTATCTCCAGTCAGAAGCTTAGACTCTCTGATCAGGCCACCAACCAAGTTGTACCTCTAATATTTTCAAAACCAGTTTGAGATGAGTCAAGGCTGATTGTCTATGTCATTGAAACCAAGGACCAGAAATGCTGCTAATACTTTTCTGTGGAAATGACAACTGTGTCTTCCTCTCTCTCCTCCTCCTCACTCCCTTCACTATCATCAACAACAAACGTTTGTACTGAGCTTTACAGATGACAAATCACGACATGATTTCGAGCTTGCTTCTCTTTTTCTTCACCATTTCTACCTTCCATTAAAGGCTAATTATAAATTATTGAACATTGAAATTGTGCCTCTGATCTTTTAAAATTGTGACAGGGACATATGCAGTTACCAACTCTTATTTATCTAATTAAGCACTGGTTAAAAATATGTCAACAATAACTAGGTCAGTTGATTTGGACAATTAAGATACAAATATGGCCTTTGAATAGTGAAAGAAATAAAACCAGGCTTTGTAAGACTGATGGAAGGATAATTCCAAGTATGTAGGCTTTTTATATTAATGTTATTTCATAACAGGAAATTCATCTTAGAAGTACCTACAGCTGATAGTAATAGTGAATAAAGACAAAGACGTAAGGAATTGAGTAATAAAATGGCTATGGATTTGGCTTGAAGATTTTTCTAAAAGAAACGACCTGACTGATTAACAGTGGGTTTGGGAGTATGATGGTTATCTACCTTATTTTCAGTTCTCGTTTCAAAGAAATAAATTCAAATATTGTTTCTTGATTTGAGATTCTACTCAAAACTTGGCTGCTATGTGTCTCATTGTATTCTCTGACCTGACACCTAAAAGAAGGTTACTGCTCAGGACCAGCTGATAGGAATGCTTATAAGGAACAGTTTAAAAAGTGCAGCACTGTGTAAATGCTAAACACCAATGAGAATGATACAGTGTGGGAGGGAAGGTGTGTTTTCCTTTGCCAAACGAAGCTGTGTACAGTTCGACCTCCAAGAAAGTCATTTTGTTTTGTGGGTGTATGAGCAAGTGTGCAATACATTTGAACCATCAGAAAATATAGATTTTTATCATTTTCAGCTTGAATTTTTATCTCAGCAACTTGAAGAGTCTTTAGATATCAAGTCAGTGACATATTTAAATTTGTCAAATGAAGGGCATTTTTGTGCACCAAATTTTTCCTTCTATAGCTGAGCTTGGATACATAGATAGATGGAAACACAGACTTTTTCTCATCATTAACCAACTTTAAAGGCAACCCAGTTTAATAGGCTGTAGCTGAGTGCTCCCAGCTCCATCAGCCGCTCTCTGCTTGAACGCAGGCAAAAGTAATTCACTCTCAGTGGGAAACAGAAAGGGCATGTACTATTTTCCTAAGAAACCAAAGTAAAAGCTGTGTGTCTGACAGGCAGTGACATTCCCCTCCCACCCCCAGTGGCTGCTGGGTAGCAGGTCTGTTGAGAGCATTTCCCATTGTTGTCACTGAAGTGTGTGGATTTATCTCCTGGAGGCACTACTCCTTGAACAGTCTTCCTGTTGTGACTGCCCTCCCTGTAAGATCTCATCCTAATTTTGCATTCAGTTGTTACTTCCTGGAAGAGAGTCAGAGACCATAAGAAAGAGAGAGCAACTTGTAGCCATACCCCAAATATTGAAGGACATAAGGATCCAATCCTCTTGGAAAGATCTTGTTTGAAGGAACTCAGTTTTCACTTGAAAACTTAAACTATATGGTTTCTGGTTCCTTCAAATTCTGCAACATTTGGTTTTGTTCTGTGAAAAACACGAAGGCATACTGTAGGGAAACATCCCATTTCAAATGCCTTTAAAGTTAAGACAAGATTTGTCTGGCAAAGGCATTGCAGTGTTTGGCAATGTCCAGACATTAGACATTGGACAACACAAACTCCTATTTTTCTGTCCTTACTGGAAAACACATCTGCCCTCATAACCTTGAATCATCGATTTTTGTCTCACCAAGATCTTTTAGGGGAAAACAGTTCACCCACTGTTCTTTAACACTTGATCTTGGGCTTAGAGATCGTGTGGAGAAAGTCATGAACTTTGACTGCAATATTAAGTCTGTTATGAGTCTATATCCAACCTGATCTGTCATAGCATACATTCTGCTTCTCAAGAAAATTCGATGGGACGTTTGTCTGCTGAACATGAGTTAGTCCTTCATCATAGACAGATGTAGCCTCTGGCATTGCCTCTCTGTCTATCGCCTGTGACCAGAGCGACCCCCTCCATTTTCATCTAGCATTCAGAAGTAGCTAAAACAAAGGGTAACTTCTCTGCTTCCAATTCTTGGAGGACCTCCTAGAGGCCAGGGACTCTTTTGCATGCAGAACTCACCACTCTCCTGCCTTGGTGGAGGAAGAAAATACGCATGCACATTCTTGCTCTGGAGAGCCTTTGTTCCTTTCTCTCATTTGTATCTCAGTGGGAATGCAAGCCCACAGGATAGAGATCGAACCTAAGTGTACACGGTGCAATGTGGGTGCTGGCATTCAAAGTGCTACCTTTTGCAAACAGTAAGAATTATAAACCTATTTTTGGTGCAAGCGAGAGCCTTCCTAGGACAGGAAGGAAGGAAGTAGAGATTTTCTTAAGAGTTTCAAAAGGCCAGAAAAGTCTCAAGAGACCATGATTTTCCTGGGCATTTGTCTTTCTTCACCTCTCTCCCCATTTCGGGTATCATTGATTTACACCAATAAGCAGGATTGAAGACTGCCTCCACCTGTACAGATTTTCCTGGGCCTGGAGAAAGGACATAGTTTCTAACAGACTGTGTGGAATTCCGCTTTGATAACTAGTTCTTTGATGAGTCCTTTGATCTTGTTCAGTTTTTAGGGATCTGTTTCCAGACCCCTGACAATAAGCACACTCAGCAGAAACAGCCTTCAGACTTCATTTCCCTCCCACCCAGGGAAGCCATCAACCATGCCCTTTCATCTCATCTCAAGTCTGAGGCACAATCCAAAAGCCAGATTGTGTCTCAGACTTGAATTTGCTGAATCTGTATTAGGGCTCTCAACTTCCTCACTCGTCACCTTTTTACTCAAATGAAGCAGCTGTTTCTGGACTTTTGATGAAGCTGATGAAATGAGACTCAAATTCAATAACTCTTTAGAGGGCTGGGGTGCCTGGGGAGATGTAAAAGGGAAGGAGTAGTCAGGGTTTTGAACAAAGCCTGGCTCTTATTTCCACTCACTTCTGCATTTTTCCTAGGTTAACACATCCCAGTGCTGAGCACAACGGAAACACAAGTAGGACATGGGACTGCCCGGCTGTGGATGTTGTGGATAGGATTAACAGCAGGAGGAGAGAATGACTGACTCTGGTAGTAAGGAAATACGTGCTATCCAAGGTTCATGAAGGACCTTTCTGGGTTAAATTAAAAAGGAAAAGGAACACACAGTTAGGTATTTTAGCACAGCATATAGTTTTAAACCATTTAAATTCAAAATGGTCTTTTATGAACATCTTACTCATGCTGCTAAGTCAAAAGACTTCGTGCTGATGGGAGAGTTTAATTAAAAGGACATTTCCTAGAAAAAGAACATACCAGATCCTACATAGTCAAATAGGTTTTAAAAACAATACATTGGGGAAATTTTTGATACAGGTGTTATAAGAAAGGTAATATTTTAGGAACCCAGAGCACTTGATGACTATCTAAATGATACAGAGAATTCATTCAAAGGTGGAGAGAGTGGCAAGACTGGTAGAAAGGTGAGTCAGGGAAGGCTTTGTGCGAGAAGCAATGACAATCACCATCGGGTGCTATGGCAGGCATTTCTTTTTATAGAAACTATTTCATGGACTTCTTGAAAGAAAGGATTTCACAGATTATGACACAGAACCTTAGTGAGGTAGTTTGTCTAAAGCCTTCCAGTTCATCAGTGGTGGAGCTAGGACTTGAGCAAGGAAAATAGGTACTTTCCTATATACCACACTGTCTTCACCTGGACCGGGTGTGAAAAACGAGATTTAGTTATAAGTAGAGCTGCTTATGGGAGAAGGCAATGGCACCCCACTCCAGTACTGTTGCCCGGAAAATCCCATGGATGGAGGAGCCTGGTAGGCTGCAGTCCATGGGGTCGCTAAGAGTCAGACACGACTGAGTGACTTCCCTTTCACTTTCCACTTTCATGCATTGGAGAAGGAAATGGCAACCCACTCCAGTGTTCTTGCCTGGAGAATCCCATGGATGGAGAAGCCTGGTAGGCTGCAGTCCATGGGGTCGCACAGAGTCGGACACGACTGAAACGACTTAGCAGCAGCAGCAGCAGAACTGCTTATGATGAAGCTTAGAACATGAGGAGGGGACAAGGAGACAAAAAGAGTGAACATGGTTCCTCAGCTCGCTCTTTACGCTGTGGTGATGGAGCCTAATGATGAGTGTCCAGCCTAGATTTACCAACCCAAGTCCTCTGACACCAAATAAAATGCTCTTTCCACTATGTTTCAGCAATAAAATATTGTATTCCATAGTTGGAATACAAGATAATGTCTTAAAATGCAAAAGCATGACATATTGTGAATGAGTTTGCTAATATCAGCAAACACGGAGGAGAAGAGTTTGAAAGTCAAGGACTCTAAGTTCTTGAAGAATGATAGGGAGAAAATGAAGACAATAGCATCTATCTCCTGGTTTTACCAGAGGCTGCTGATGGTGGCGGTGGTGATGTGTGTGTCTGTGTATCTTAGTGAGCACTCAGGGCACAACCAGCGACTCTCAGATATGATTCCTGCTCTGTTTGATTTGGGTCCACTTGCTCTCCACGGGTAGAAAATTGTTTCAGCTTTCTCCATCTTGCCGTTGGCAAGGCTTATGATTATTTTCCATTTCCAGCCTCTCTCTCTGTCTTTCTGTCTCTCTGTCTCTCTGTCTCTCTTTCTCTGCTCACCCAGATTCTGTATGGGACCTACCATGGCAAGAAATGTTTAAGATGATGCTGGCTGAGGTGAGATTTTGTCACACTGTCCAGGCCTGTTGTCCACCAGTTTTACTCTGAATATCTGACTTCTGAGTCCCTCCTATACCCCAGCACTTCTTGCATGTGCAGATTTCCTTCCAGCTCTGCATCGCCTCTAGTCCTGGAACTCTCTAGGTCTAGCTCCTGGGAAGGCACACATCTGTCCGCTTAGTTCTGTTGTAGAACTGCAGATAGGGACCTTGCAGTCAATGGACATTCTTTCTGCCTTCTCTAATTCCTTCCCTCCTATGGTAAAACTCCTATGCTCCCCCCCGCACCACAACCACCACCACTGCAAGCCACTCTGGGTGAAACTTCGATCTGAAGCCTGTCCTTTCTTAGCGTGTGTGCATGCGCTCATCAGAAGCTCATGCTTCTGCAGATGTATGGATGAAAATACCTATGACTGAGAAAATACCTATGACTTTCTTCCAAGTGCAAGAAATGTGAGAAATCCTGAAATTCTGTCATGGTCCAGAGAAGACAGAATGGAGTGAAGCCATTTATGCCTAGAGCAACAGAAAGAGATGACATCTTGGAAGCAATGAGAAATACGCCCTGTTGAATGTTTGTGTTAAAATCGTTCATATAACCTGGAAGCTGAGGAATATTTTACATAAATTATTGCTGTTGTACTTGTGATCAGTTTCTCAGTTGTGTCTGACTCTTTGAGACACCATGGACTGTGGCACGCCAGGCTCCTCTGTCTCTGGAATTCTCCAGGTAGGGATACTGGAATGGGTAGCCTTTCCCTTCTCCAGGGCATTTTCCCAACCAACCCAGGGATCAAACCCAGGTCTCCCACATTGCAGGCAGATTCTTTCCTTTCTGAGCCACCAGACAGTGGGATACTGTAATCTAACACACACACACACACATACACACACACACACACACACACACACACACACATGAAAAGCCAGGCCAATCAGATAGATACTTTCTATAGGAATTTAAATCTTAAACAGATTGACTCAAGGATAGGTTGGGTTTGGAAGAGTAACCTTAAGTGACTGTTCAGTAGTCCTGCTATTGAGATTGTCAAAGTGAAATCACTCAGTTGTGTCTGACTCTTTGTGACCCCATGGACTGTAGCCCACCAGGCTCCTCCGTCCATGGGATTTTCCAGACAAGAGTACTGGAGTGGGGTGCCATTGCCTTTTCCAGGGGACCTTCCCGAGCCAGGGATAGAACCTGGGTCTTCTGCAATGTAGACAAATGCTTTTCCCATCTGAGCCATCAGGGAAGTGAGATCGTCTAGGCTGCCCTTATTTTGGACTGCTCTAAAATCTGAAGTTTATCTTTTCTTTAACATGTGTGAACTGCTCCGTGTCCTTCCCAAGGTTTCTTTGTAATTTGTTGTTCAAATTAGCTAGAGGCAGTTCCTGTTGTTTGTAACTAAAGAACCTTAATCAATATAGATCATTACTTATTTGAAATCCCAACCACCAAGCACAGAGTGGTCATCAGTAAGCGGACCAAACTCTGCTTGGGTCCTAAGATTACTTACAGAGTGTGGGGGTGACACTGTTCTCTGTCCTCACTTGAACCTGACCTGGTGGCATTTACTGTGCTCTGCCATGCTGGTTGCTGTGACCTGAGCTTGGCCTTTGGACATTTCCATTCCCAGGAAGCTGCCTGTGTTTTACCACCTACTTGGTACTAAAAAAGTTTATGCTTTCTGTCTTTGGTAGTTTCTCTAAAAGGCTTCTAGTTTCTCCATAAACTCCATGGCACGCCCAAGCAGGGTTTGGATGCTCCTTTCCTGGAGATTCATCGCTTCAGGAACTCCTTCCTCCTAGGTCCACGGCCCGCTGGCAGTGATGTACTAGCCATCATGGATAAGGACAGACATGGATTAGCTCCTCACTCTCACTACTTAGGGGTGACTTTATCTAATCTCTTGGAGCCTGTTTTTACTGAAATAAATGCTATTTATGGCTGTAGAACTTTGGAATGCTCTTTGTGAACTGTTACCGGTGTTTATTGAAGACAAGAGTCTCTGGGCAAAAGAGTATGGATAACTCAGTGTAAACCCACTAGTCTCTTGGGAGAAATGACCCTGCATAGGCTCTAGAGATGATAAATTTACAGGCATCATCTTTCATATGAAATGTTACAAATAAGAAGACACAGACCCAGGGAAGTTCAGTCAATTGACCAAGGATGTTCAGCTAATTAGTTATGAAACCACATCTGAAATTCACCCCTCCTAATTCTCTTTGAAAATCACTATTGATGCTAAAAGTTGCCATGAATGCTTTGTCTGCATAGTTTTTTGATATATTAATTCTAGTGCTGAATTTTGTCACTGGAGAGTTCTTCTACCTGTGATGGGAGTGATGGTAGAGACCTGCATATAGAGAGTGTGTGAGCTTTTCCCAACATAGGAAATAGGATGAGTCGCTTTTGATTTAGTTTATTGAAGTAGGAAAGTTCAAGCTCTGTAGCTTAGAGTCTGAGCACTCTCCATGACTTTTCAAGGCGGTCCTGGTGTTAGGGCTTCCACATCCAGTCACCATGGATAGCTCACAGGACTGGCTTGTGTATAAGCAGGGTGATCTGGTCACCATGGCCCTGAAAACTGAATTTAGCAGTGAGTTAGACATAGCCCCAGTGAGCCAGTCTTCTTATCACTTACCAGTCCAGGCAGGCTTCCCATGGCAGGGGAAGGACTGAGTTATATCAGACATACATGAATCAATACAAAACAATTCCTTCACAAAAGAAAACCTAATTAATCACCCTGCTGCCCAAATCAACTGTATTCTTTTTCTGAGCTGCTGACACATTCCAATTCCTGCAGACAACTGCATTCTAACTCTCATTAATGAAAAATACAAATCTATTTTGCTATTGCCAATTTTATTTTCTAAAATACAACCAATATTGGAAACTTAACTATGGTCTTAGAAGGGTTTTTACAGTTTAGAAAAAAGTAAGGTTTTATGTTAGGAAGTAGACTAGAATTCATAGAGGATGGTGATCTAATCAGAGCTGGGTCCTTATCTGGCTAGCTTTGCAAGAGGGAGAAGCAGGGATGGGGAATGAAAGCCAGGGGTGTGACCCTAGGGCACCCACTGGAAGGTGCTGCAACCCAACTTTAACCTCTGGGAAGAACATGCACTTTCCACAGGTCTTTCCTACTAACAGATGCTTTGTATCACTCACTGTGGGGACCCACAAGAAGTCAAAGGCCATCTGCTAAGGGAAACTCAATTTTTCACTCATTCATCAATCATCACTCTTCCCAATAAGCCTGGCAACCAGAGACGACTGTCTTCTAGGGCCAATATAGAGCATTCTTTACTACACTGTAGTAGTAATGATGAACATTCAGATGCCACGAACGTGAATTACCTATCAAAGGTGGTACCATGGCATGTGGGCTTAGAGTCAAATTCCTGGGTTCAAATTCTGACTCTACCACTTATAAGCTGTTTGACTTTGGACAAGCTAAATTTTTTTCTCCAAAATTACATTTCCTTGCCTGTAAAAATTGAACTGATACTCTATTTTCTTAGATTTAGTGTGCTAACATTACTTTTTTATACAACTAACAAAGAAAAGTGACTGCCAATCAGACTATGACACAACATTGATTGTGTCTCTAACATTTTAGAGATGTTAGAAGGTTTTTAAATAAAAGAATATTACAACTGAGGAAGTAAGCTAGCACCTACCTCATGGTATTCAGGTGAGGACTAAGATCATACAAATTCTTAGCACTTTGTCAATCACGCATGCTTGCTTGCTAAGTCACTTCCATTGTGTCTGACTCTTTGCAACCCTATGAAGCCCTCTTTGAACCCGTCCAGGCTCCTCTGTCCATGGGATTCTCCAGGCAAGAATACTGGAGTGGCTTGCCATGCCTTCCTCCAGGAGATCTTCCTGATCCAGGGATTGAACCCAAGGTTCTTACATCTCCTGCATTGGCAGGCAAATTCTTTACCACCAGCACCTCCTGGAAAGCCCTGTCAGTCACACAGTAAGCCCTAATAAGTTACTACTACTATTTTACTACCAGAAGATGGTAGTTTGGGTAATTTCAGCAAATCATTTAACTCTCTATGCTTTATTCTCTTCATCTTTAAAATGAATGGGTAGCCATATGGTCTTGCCACCCAGAATTGGAAAGAAAAACTAATTAGAAAAACGTTTTTAGGTCTTAGCTGTTCTAACTGTGAAACACTATCAACTTCTGCTGTTCATCTTCTGTATCTAAAAACTGATAAGGAAATCTACTCTGCATATTTTTATGTATGTATTAATTTAGTTGGAATTCCAAGGCCAATTTAAACTTTCAATTTGGTGTATTTATATTTCTATTGTAGTTGTTGAAAGAGAAATTTCAATATTTAAAATTTATTCTCCTCAATATAACTCTGAGTTTTCATGAGTGGTTTTGTTTTTTTACTGAGAGGGGAAAGTTATCTTAATATAATGTCTCCATTGTTGGCCAAGCCTAAAGAAATACTAGTAGCCTGCCATACTCTTCCTCTTACATACCAGTTAGGTAAGAAAAGAAAATACATTTCAGAATGTGTAAAATACAAAGGAGATTCAAATACTAGTCCCATAGGTCCTTACTATTAGATCCCACTTAGAGTGGCAAGGAACTAGACCAGTTAATGCAGCTGTTGTGTAAGAGAAGTTCAACGTAACTGAACTCTCAGTTATTGAACCTTAAGCAGGCATTGTGTTAGGTGATAGAGAGGCAAATGAATTTAAAACAAAATTATTGCCCTCCTAGAATTTACAGTCTGATAAGAAATGACAACACAGCGTGATAAATACTATAAAAGTGACACGGGACTATCAAGGACCAGAGACTGGATCTGCCTGGGTAAGCAAAAGAAGTCTTTAAGGATTGTGTAGGCGTTTACAGAATGAAGAGGTTGGGAAAGAATATTGCCTGCAAACAAAACAGTGTTTGCAAAAACATGAGTTTTAAGAACATAAAGAAACATGGCTTTCATGTAGCTTTGCATGACTACTGTGCAATGTATATTGTGTGTGAATGCATGTTTGTGTGTATGGGGTGGAGCCCACTGTGGTGATGAGACTTGCAAGGAAAGTTGAGATAAGATTGTTAAAGACCTTAAGTGACTACAGTAAGGAGTTTGAACTTTGTATCCCAGAGGCAAAATGTATAGATCCAAGAAGTATTTGGTGGTAGATTCAATGAGACACAAAAATAAGTTGGTTATAGGGCGCTGAGCATTACAGAGGAACTAGGAGAGATTTCAGGTATCTCACATGGACGCCTAGATGATTGGGGCAGCATCCTCTGAGAAGGGACAATGGAAGGGCAGCTATAATGAAAAAAGCATATGATGGAGACTCAGAAGACCTCGGTTTAGGTCTGAGTTTTTGAAAAACTACCTTGAAAATAATTGGATCAGGTTATTATATAAATACTAAGCCCTTGTGTGCCTCATTTTTCTCATGTTTACCCAGTAAGGTGGAGAAGAAGTATACCAAGAGGACTTAGGAGTCAGGGTGCATGAATTCAGTTGACAGCTAGTAGTGTGTGATTTTTGGCTAGCTACTTAAGTCTTCTCAGTTGGAAAATGAGGGTAATAATAACACCAGAAGGTTGTTATGTTATGTATCTGGCACATAGTAAGCCCTCAATAAATATTTGTTCTTACTATTTTTATTATTATCTTTATTATAAAACGATATATCTGTCCTTTGAGGCAGCACAGTATAGTGGTAACGATAATGGACTGGGAACATTTAGGCTGCATCTGCCATTCACTGCTGTGTGATCTTGGGCAAGTTAATAATCTTTCTGACTCTCACTTCCCTTATCTGTAATATAAGGATGATGAGGGCATCTACCTCATAGAGTTGTTGTGAGGATTAAATGAGACGATAAATGCGAAATGCTTTGATGAGAATCTGGCACAAAATGCTTATACATTTGTTGTTATTATTGTTATAATTATTATTGCACTAATTTTAATTTTTAGGTTGTACACTGTTTGGGAGTGAGGGGATTCTATAGAAAAGTTGTTACTTTTCCACATTAGTGACTTTGTTAAGATAACAGAACAGGCTCTGAAGATACAGTCCTGTATTTAGTTGGGTGACATGTGAGGTGGCCTGCAAGCCCGCAAAGCCGAGGACCGAGGACCATGGAGAGCCTCTTAAATGGCTCATCTGAACTAAATGGGATGACTTTCTCCTCCAGATTCTGTGTGGGAGGCTTATACATTTGCTTTGGTAATGAGTTTGCTTTTTCAGCCAAAGAAGAGGAGAGAATAATAGGAGAGAGAAGGCGTGAGAGGCAATCATAGAAACCTGGAGGCTCAGATCCTCCAAAATGGAAAAGGAGCCTGCATTTCTGCAGAAACAAGAGAGAAACAATGAACAACCTCAAAGCTCATTATGATTTAAGTTTGCGATAGCAGCAAATGATAGCCATGTGACTACTGAAGCCTGTTTGAACTGTAAGCAGGACAAAGGGGGAAATGAAGTGTATTAGCAGGAGTGTAAAAGATAACCTCCTCGCTTACAGGCTGTGCAGATGTTAGTGCACGGATATGCTGTTAAAAGCTATGAAATCTCTCTAAAGTGATCATTTCCCTTTCTATGGCAAATGATCGAAAAATCTTTGTTGTGTATTTACTTGAACAAAATTCTTAGAGCCTTTTAAGATGCTTGCTCTCTGTTGTGAAAAGAATGCAAACTCAAGAGTGACGGGGTTAACAGGCCAGAAGCCATGATGAATTGGAGGGCACATTGCCTTGCATTGCTCAAAAGAGTAAAGTAGGAATTCATTTAATATTTTTTTCCTGAAAAGAAGCATTTCTCTTTGTGTTGTAGAAGGTTGAGGAATCTGATTGCCCAACAGCGTCAGTTTCTTTGCTTCTCCCCATGTCTGGTATTATCAGACATGATTATCATTAGGATCATCTTTCTTTGACTTTTCCCATCTGAGAAGAGCAAATTATCTTCAGCATCGTATTGTGAGATGGAAGTTAGAATGGAATAGCTAGACATTAGTGTTTGTCTAGATTAATGGCATAAATTGGAAATTTAATTTGATCTAATAATTTAATTATTAGAAAGGGAAATAGTGGAATCTGTGACAGATTTTATATTCTTGGGCTCCAGAATCACTGTGGACAGCGACTGCAGCCATGAAATCAAAAGCCGCTCCTTGGAAGAAAAGTTATGACAAACCTCGACAGCATATTAAAAATAAAAAACATAAATTTGTTGTCAAAGGTCCATATAGTCAAAGCTATGGCTTTTCCAATAGTTATGTATGGATGTGAGAGTTGGGCCATAAAGAAGGCTGAGTGCCAAAGAATTGATGCTTTCAAACTACAGTCCTGGAGAAGACTCTTGAGAGTCCCTTGGACAGCAAGGAGATCAGTCAGTCCCAAAGGAAATCAACCCTGAATATTCATTAGAAGGACTGATGCTGAAGCTCCAATACTTTGGTCACCTGATGTGATGGCCATCTCATTGGAAAAGACCCTGATGCTGGGAAAGACTGAAGGCAAAAGGAAAAAAGGTCAGCAGAGGATGAGATGGTTAGATAGCATCACTGACTTAATGGACATGAATTTGAACATGCTCCGAGAAATAGTAAGGACAGGGAAGCCTGGCGTACTGCAGTCCATGGGATAACAAAGAGTTGGACATGACTTAGCGACTAATTAAACAACAACAAATTTGAAGAATAGCATAATTCAGTGTCCATAATTGTTTACTGTAAACTTTTTTTTTTTGCCAGTGCTTTGACCATTTAATTTCTATTTAATTTTACATAAAACAAGTAATTAAAGATGAGCATCAAATCTAAGCAACACAGAATTAAAATTAAACTTGACATCTGTATCTTGCAGGCGCGGTTTATGTAGCAAGCAAATACCTTTCAAGGATTAGCAGGACATTTGAAGGAATTGTCTGCAGATATAAAGTTTTAAAGCTGTAAACAGGAAAGTATAAAGTAGGGCCAAAGGAAATTTATGGGAAAATTAAGGTTCATATATTGCTTGCTTTACCATTCTTCTTTAAAAAAAAATTGGATAAAGTTGACATATAATGTTATACAGTTCCAGCTATACAACCTAATGATTCAGTATTTGTATATACTGGGAAATGATCATCACAATAAGTCTAGTTAACATCCATCAGCATACATAGTTACAAAATTTTTTTCTAGTGATGAAAACTTTTGTGAAAGTCGCTCAGTTGTGTCCGACTATTTGGGACTCCATGGACTATACAGAAAACTTTTGAGATTTACTCAATTAGCAACATAACACAGTATTATTTACTATGGTCCCTATGCTGTACCTTACATCCCTATGACATTTTTTTTATAACTGGAAGTTTGTACTTTCAAACCCCCTTCACTTATTTTGTACCCCCCGCCCCTACCTCTGGTAACCACCAATCTATTCTCTGTATCCATGAGCTTGATTTCTTGTTTGTTTTGTTTTTAGATTTCACCTACAAGATCACGTGATATTCGTCTTTCTCTGCCTGATTTATTTCACTTAGCATAATACTCTCAAGGTCCATTCATGTTGTTGTAAATGGCAAGGTTTCCTTCTTTCTATGGCTGAGTAATATTCCACTGTGTATATATATCTTCTTCACCCACTCATCTTCTTTATCCATTCATCTATCTATGGACACTTAGGTTGTTTCCATAGCTTGGCTATTTTAAATAATGTTGCAATAAACATGAGGGCACATATATCTTTTCCAGTTAGTATTCTCTTTCTTTCTTTTTTTTTCAGATACGTATCCATGAGTGGAAATGCTGAATCAAATGGTAGTTAGAGTTTTAGTTTGTTGAGGGACCTGTGTATGTTCTTCATAATGGCTGTACCAATTTACATTTCCACAGTGCACAGGGGTTCCTTTTTCTCCACATCCTCACCAACACTTCAACTTAAATGTTTTAATATGCAACATCCTAAGAGGAGTTTTGCAGAATTTTAATATATTTGAAGAATTTTAAAAAATATTTAAGTCAACTTAATGGACTCATTAAAATATAGAATGATACCAAGGGGCAATTGCACAGTTGCAAAGCAGAGATGCAGGTCTATAAATGTCCTTAATTCAGTCACATTTGTTGAATTCAAATGAAGGTCTGTAGTTCCCCGTATGCTGCTGCTGCTGCTAAGTCGCTTTAGTCGTGTCCAACTCTGTGCGACCCCATAGACGGCAGCCCACCAGGCTCCCCCATCCCTGGGATTCTCTAGGCAGGAACACTGGAGTGAGTTGCCATTTCCTTCTCCAATGCATGAAAGTGAAAAGTGAAAGTGAAGTCGCTCAGTCGTGTCCGACTCTTCACGACCCCATGAACTGCAGCCTACCAGGCTCCTCTGTCCATGGGATTTTCCAGGCAAAAGTACTGGAGTGGGGTGCCATTGCCTTCTCCGAGTCCCCTGTATAGAGAAATGCAAACGAAAGAATCTACTCAATCTTTTTCTTTGTGGGGCTTACTCTGTCTTTTGGCACCATAACTTTATATATACAATAAAGTAGAAGGTGGCATGAATCAGGTGACCAGGGCCAATGCCTCTGATGCCTCTTTATGATCTTGGGCAAGTCCCTTAAAACCCTGTAGGCTAGAGTTTCTTCATGTGAAAAATGAGCAAGTTAGAAAAAACATTTTATAATATCTTTTTTAGTTCTAAAAGTGTATGGTTTCAAGTGAATGAAAAGTTACATGGTGTGAACAGTCTGCTTCATTCACTTATTCACTGAGAGCATCCTTGGAGCTAAGTGCTCTATTGGGGCTGTGGATGTAAGAGGCATTTCAGCCTGCTTTCAAGAGGGTCACAAAGCAGCAGCAAGACTGACCGGCTAGTAATTAAAGTGCCCTGTGCTCAGTGTGCCCTGTTCCCAAGCCCCTAAATTGCTGGGGGTTCACAGGAGGGCAGGTTTATCTCTGGGACTGCATGGGGGAACCATGCAGGCTTTGGTGGTAGTATGTATGATAGACCCCAAAACATAAGCAGAAGTTCAGCAGGTAGAAAAGAAGGAAGGATGCCCCTGGCAAACAGAGTAGTATTGACAAGGCATACGTCCTGGGCTTGAAGGGTTAACTCAGATACGCGTATATCAGCAGTGAAAAGTAATAGAGACAAGAATAATTGTTTGTAACTTGATTGTGAAGAGCTTTAAAAGTCACACTAAGAACTTTTGACTTTATCCCAAAGGTGCTGGAGAACCATGACAAATAGGAGACATGATCAGATTTCTCTCAGAAAGTTCACTTAGTGGCACTGGGGAGTCTGCGTAGAGGGAAGATGGAAGGCAGGGGAAGCTTTTTGGGAATTATTTGGATGGTCCATGGGAGCAGTGATGAGAGCCTTACCTGGGGCTATGACAGTGGGGAACAGGGAGATGGGGACATATTTGAGAGATGGCTCAGAGACAGAATCAACAGAATCTACTTATTCATACGCTCAACACGTATTCAGTCTGTGCTATGTGGCAGCCAGTATGAACCATGAAGAGAATATAAGCACTGCTGATGCTGACAGGGGAGTGTTCAGAGTAGAGCAGAGAGAGGTGGTACTATCACAGTGGACTTCCTAAAAGAATGTGGTCTGACCTGCTACTGCCAAGTCGCTTCAGTCGTGTCCAACCCTGTGCGACCCCATAGATGGCAGCCCGCCAGGCTCCACCATCCCTGGGATTCTCCAGGCAAGAACACTGAAGTGGGTTGCCATTTCCTTCTCCAATGCATGAAAGTGAAAGGTGAAAGTGAAGTTGCTCAGTCATGTCCGACTCAGCGACCCCATAGACTGCAGCCTACCAGGCTCCTCCATCCATGGGATTTTCCAGGCAAGAGTACTGGAGTGGGGTGCCATTGACCTAGCTTCCCCAAAAAGGAAAAGATAAATGAATTCATAGAAAGAGGCAGGGGAACATTTTATTGCCCAGTGAAGGGGCTTGTAAGAATGTAAGAATGAGGAGATGACCATCAGGTATGCTTGACTAGCAAAGAGAGTCTTTTTTTTTTTTTTTTTTCCTGCTGTGCCTTGCAGTATGTGAGATCTTAGTTCCCTGACTAGGGATCAAACACACACCCCCTGCGTTGGAAGTGCCAAGTCTTAACCACTGGACAACCAGAGAAGTCCCTAGAGAGTCTTTTTTAATGCAGAAAAAAGTGGAGAGATAGGCAGCGTTTGGGGGAGAAGAGAGAGCAGAAACACCTAAATTTGATGTGGTAACCACAGGGTACCCTTCTAGGTCCTTAGAACCCACAGGGAACTACTGTGGGTTTTTAGGAGGAGAGGAGTATGGTAGAGTAGAAAAAATGATGGAATTAATGCTTATAGATTTGGATTTTGCCACTAGAGGAGAGTGAAAAAGTTGGCTTAAAACTAAACATTCAGAAAGCTAAGATCATGGCATCTGGTCCCATCACTTCATGGGAAATAAATGGGGAAACAGTGGAAACAGTGTCAGACTTTATTTTTTGGGGCTCCAAAATCACTGCAGATGGTGATTGCAGCCATGAAATTAAAAGATGCTTACTCCTTGGAAGGAAAGTTATGACCAACTTAGATAGCATATTCAAAAGCGGAGACATTACTTTGCCAACAAAGGTCCGTCTAGTCAAGGCTATGGTTTTTCCTGTGGTCATGTATGGATATGAGAGTTGGACTGTGAAGAGAGCTGAGTGCTGAAGAACTGATGCTTTTGAGCTGTGGTGTTGAAGAAGACTCTTGAGAGTCCCTTGGACTGTAAGGAGATCCAACCAGTCCATTCTAAAGGAGATCAGTCCTGGGTGTTCTTTGGAAGGAATGATGCTAAAGCTGAAACTCCAGTACTTTGGCCACCTCATGCGAAGAGTTGACTCATTAGAAAAGACTCTGATGCTAGGAGGGATTGGGGGCAGGAGGAGAAGGGGACGACAGAGGATGAGATGGCTGGATGGCATCACCAACTTGATGGACGTGAGTTTGAGTGAACTCTGGGAGTTGGTGATGGACAGGGAGGCTTGGCATGCTGCAATTCATGGGGTGGCAAAGAGTCAGACATGACTGAGCGACTGAACTGAACTGAGCCGGGTCATCATTCAGATCCCTTAATGTCTCTAAAACTCATGTTTGTGTAGTTAGGGTGGGAGCAAAAAGGCATTTAGATGGAAATCCAGCTGAGAGACAATTACTGTAGTCAAATAACAAATGCATGTGAAGTACAGCCATGGGCCAGACATTATATAGGCGTTGAGGAGCAGGAAGAATAAATAGCAGGGAAATGGGCCTTCCAGACTGCTGGGCACCTGGAGGCAAGGATCTTCTTGTCCAGGAGAAGCTTGGATAGTTGTCTTTGTTTTCTTCCCTCTCGTCTCACCCTACTTCTCCCTCTGGATATGGCCTTGCTGATGCTGGTTTCGACTCAAGAACCAAAAGGATGGATGATATCTGGAAAAATTTCCTATCAAAGCCGTGAATTACTTGCATATGCTCTTGAATAGTGATGCAAGTCCCAGGTATAAAAGGATTAGACTTGGGCCACATCATGCCCCTCAGCCCCTCAGGCGCTTGGGACACCAAGGGAAGCTGCTAAAAAACAGCTTCATCTGCTTCTGCTCTGGGTGGCTGCCCCACTGCTCTGGCATTCTTGGCCAGAGAAATCAGGCATGTAACCTTGAAGATGAAGTAAATGTGGTTTCTGTAAACTTAAACCTCCCTGTATGCTTCATCAGTCTTTGGCTTTCAGTGAAATTATAGTCTAATAGGAAGACAGACATATGAACAAATACATCACAATATGACAAGTGTTTTTTTTTTTTTTTATGTAACTTTCAATTAATTTATTTTTGGCCCCACCATGCAGTGTGTGGGATCTTAGTTTCCCAATCGTGGATGGAACCCAGACCCTCTTCAGGGGAAGCACCAAGTTTTAACCACTGAACTACCGGGAAAGTACTTGGCAAATGGTTCTTATTTCTATAGACTGGCAGGGTGGTGCTAGAGAACTGAAAGAAAATAATTTTCTTTGCTGAATTTGGCTTTGCCTTACTTTTAGGGTCCCAACCGATGAACTTCTGTTTCCTCTTAAAAACATCACACTGAGTCCTGACAAGTGGAGGTGCCCTGGTTGCCAAGGAGGGAAAGTTCTTCCAGAAGCTGTGCAGGGACTGGAAACAAGGGAAATGTGGTTCGTCTTGTTCCCTGAAAAAGTAGCCCTGGATTTTCCAGCCTAGAGGAACATTGCCTAATCTGCATGGGTGCTTCTCCTCTTTCTCTGTCCTGACCCTTCTTTGGCTGCTTGTCCGAGGAAAGCTGATTGATGAAAATAAACTTTCTTTGTCTTCTGTGGATGCTCACCCAAATGTGAAGCACCAAACTAGAGAGGCTGCAAGCCTGGGCTCTGCCATTATTTAGAAATGAAAATTAAGGCAAGCCATTTATCCTTTTGGGTGTCATTTGCTCATCAGTTAAAAAGAGACCCTCTGCTCTGTTTATTCAAAAGGCTAATATGAGGATGAAATACAATTTAGGAAGATATTTTTGCAACATAGAGGGTCACTAAATACAATGCACCATTTGATTATCAATCCTTTCTATAGCTTTTTCTAGCCTCTAGTATCTACTAGCCATTTTTAGCTTCATCAGCTGCCTTAAAGCATTCTCCTTAAATTCTTTCAATTTTGGTCAAACCCCTGATTGGCAACCATAATTCACATTCTTGCTGAGGGACACTTGAAGTCGGCTTTCACTCCTAACCAGATCTCCAAAGCCGGATTTATATTTCTTTTTAAAAAAGGGAAATGAAAACCTCTATAGAAAGGTTGTCTGGCAACCAGATAAAAGAAGAAATTTCTTTCAGGCTTTCCAAGAAGACAGAATGGGAGTCTTGAAATATAAATTACTTTTTAATGGTGTCTTGAAAAGGTGTTATTCTCAACCATCTGCCTCTCTTACCCCTGCTCCTGACTACGGCCTGTGCAAGCAATTAAACCGTTGTGTGTCCTTAAATTGAATAAAAGTAGAGATATTTTAGGAGATGGAAGAAATCTTAGAGGTTTCCTGGTTTATCCATTTATTTCTTGAAGTAAGGAAGTGGAATTTAGAACAGGTAAAAGATTTCCACTTGATCTCTAGCTTTTCAGTGCTGAGCCAAGGTCAAATGCAGGGTTCCTGACTCCCAGTTCAGGGTCTCACCGCTAGGCTAAAGATAAGATGCGAGCATGAATAACTACAATGGAGTCAGAGAATGGTATTCTAGCATAATACTAGGCCTCAAAGTCCAAACTGATGGTAAGGGTGACAAATAGTCCAAGGCCCTAGGCCAAGGGGACATCGTTTTGCATTTTGGTTGGAGGTCATAGATGCCACTTCAGATGTCTACCTTGGAGGTCAAACATCTGTTCTGTTGAATTCCAACTGTGCCTATTTCCCAGAGGAAAGACAATTGGTTGGCATCCTTTCTTCTAGCTCAGAATGTTCCAGTTACTATGACTTTTCTGCTCTGATTTAAGTCCTCGTGGTCTGCTCTAGTGGAAAGCTTGGTGGCTTTTCTGGAGTGTCAGGTTATGGAGAATAAGGGTACCTGGGAGTAGGGAGAACGTATGTCTGGTCACATCCCATGATACTGAACTCCCCATGCCTGGCCAAACTCCCTTGGTGTTAATACAAATCAGCTCCACTTAAGTTACATAGGCCAATGCTTGGGGCTTAGAAATACTTGTTTTACATGACCTAACTGAGATAGAACATTCCTCCTTCTCTGGATCTTTTTCATAGAAATGAGTTTCTTTTTTTTTTTTTAATTTTAAAGATATTTTTTTAATGTGGACCATTTTTAAAGTCTTTATTGAATTTGTTACAATATCATTTCTGTTTTATGTTTTGGTTTTTTTGCCCTGGAGGCATGTGGGATCTTCGCACCCTGACCAGAGTTTGAACCCACGCTGTCTGCTTTGGAAGGTGAAGTCTTAACCACTGGACTGCCAGGGAAGTCCCCTAGAAATGAGTTTCTATAAGAAACTCATAGTCCAGAGGGAGTGGAGTCTACCTGAGGTCATGGCTTGCCCCTGTCTCTACTTCTGCTTCTCTGTTCCAGGCCTGGGTACCATAGTACAGGGCTCTTGGTCCTCTGCAGTGCACAATGCACCACATAGAAACTTATTCTGCTGGCTCCCCGGGCCTCTCTGTGAACTTGCGGTTACTGGAGTCTTCCCTGGAGCCCTGAGGGTCATGCCCTGTGTTAGATTTTCAGGGAGTTATGTATAGTTAATTATATGCCAGGTGGGGGTTGGGCAGTGACTCCCAGTAACTGAAGTGCTAAGAAGTTCTATGTAAGAGGGATTCTAGGCATGCAGAATCATGGAGTCCTAAAGCTGGAAGGGTATTAGGATGACCTGTGCCACTGGAGATGGCTTTGCTGTGAGAACGTCAGGATCTGGCTGCAGCACAGGGTCAGTGAGCGTGCAAAGACTTGGCAGAGGAAAACACGTGTGTTCGTGGAGACCTTTCAATTAGGAACTGGGCGAGAAGGCAGAGGAAGAGATGGGGAGGGTTCCCTGTAGCCCTGAGAGATGAAGTGGCTTGACCAAGGACACATTGGTAGTTCTTTTTTCTGTGCACCCGTCAGGTAGACCTGCTTTCTCGAAGAGCCGATTTGAGGGGGTGAGGAGAACTACTCTTCATTAGATGAGAGGAGAGAAGCCAGATATTTGCAGCTGGAGTTGGCTATGTGACTCCTGCCACCTGCTGCTGCTAATTTGTTCCTGGGTCGACCATCTGACCTTCTGCCCACGAAATGAGACAGTGAAACACTCCTTCTGCCAACAGAGTAAGTGAAAGGGTTTTCCTCCCACTGTTCAATCATAAAAGTAGCGTGTCTGTGCCTGGTGGTGCTTGAAGGTGCCAACTATTCATGTCATCTGCAGTCTGGATCCTGGACCAGTTGAGGCCTAGGCATAGGAGTCCGAAAGGGCTCAGAGCACCCGCCTTATTCCCATCCAAAGAGAATAGTCTTCCCCATCTGAATGGAGCCAATGACAGCTATTCAGATGCTAGGACACCTCCCTGTATCGGCAGATGGGACATAAAGGGAACAGAGAAGATGGGGAAGAGAGAAGGCATAAATCCTTATTCTAAGATCTGGTTCAGGACGAGGAGGAGAAAATGGCTCCTCTACATCCATTTTTTCCTTTCTTTGTGAAATGACCTCCCTGTACCTTCAACTGTGGTTCTTACCTGTTGTCCTGGGGGCTGTCTTCCTCTCAGGTTGTTTCCCCAGCCCACCCAGTGCCAAACACAGGGTAAGTTTCTCAGCAAATCCATGTTGAGATCTGGGGTTACATCTTGGTGAAACAGGAACCATCCACTTCTGCCGGTGGTTGTCCTAGGTTGGGTCTTCCCTGAGACAAGGATTCGGGGGCCACAAGTTTATTTGGGAAATGAATCCAGGAACACCAGTGGAGGAAGAGGAAAGTGAGACAGGGAAGGGAGGCAGTCAGTAAAGAGGTGTTATCAAGCGCCCACTTGGGCAACTAGAGTTTACGCCCCTGAGGAACTCTACTGCCAGCGTACAAAAGTTCTGGAGTTCTCGCAGTTGGAGTGAGGGAGCTGGGTGTCTGTTTACCACACTCCATTGGCCATCCTTTGAGGCTGCTTCTCTAGCCCTCCCAGGCTGCGTGCAGCACGTGAAACGTAATTTGTGCTTTTTGAGGAAAGCCCTGTCTAGCAGGCAGGTGTGAGCCTCTCACCAAGCCCTGGTGGTTTGTCTGTGTGTTTTTTGTTGCCTTTCTCACAAGAGGCTGTCTAAGCTCCACTCTTGGGTAGAATGTACTGCGGCAGCCTCCAACAGCTCAACCACTTGTGCTGACAACACTCCCTCTAAGAACTGTCAACCTCTGAGACATACAGGAAAACGACAGCTTTGCACCAAGCTCCATAACCAATTCCTTAACTGGACGAGGTCACACAGAAATTGTCAAGATAGACTGGCAGGTACTACAGTCCTTTAGAAGCACCACGAAATGCCAGCTGCTGCCAAGCTGCTGACTTCATTTCAGATATTGACTACTGGAAAGTGAATTGGCTTTTGACAAGTTTCTTCTTCTCTGAGTTTGGGATGGATCCTGCCTGCTTTCTACTTGCCCGTTCAAAACGCTGGCATGGGCTGGGACTGCCCCTTGGAGTGGGTGCCTGGACCCACCTCCTGAGGCCGTTCTATGGCTTTTCCTGGGATGAACAGGGACCTGAACAGGGAAGAAGAGCCCTAGGAAGGCTGCATGTCAAATGGATCCTTCACACAAACTTTCTGGCTTAGGTCCTATTCCCTGCTCTCAGATATCTCTATTCTGCCCAGACCACTTGAGAGGCCCCCTTGTCTGGTCGGAGGTATCTCCTCTGGTCCCTTTTCAGGGCAAGATCCAAAACATGGTAACTTACTGTGTTGCCTCCTAGGGCTGATTCTGTAGTGGACCTGCTGACCAGTGGGGTTTTCCTTGAGGAGCTTCCTTTTGCAGCCTTGGGGGTCACACCCCTGTAGAGGTGAGGCAGTGGATTTTCAGGGGACTGTTTGTGAATTATGCTAAACTTACAGGCAGTCTAGTGTGAAATGTATTCTAGGCTACAGGTCAAGCATCTTCAAGGACAGACATCTCCATTAGTTTTCCTGTTTCTTGATGCAAATGGAATAGTTTGGGAGGTTCCTGACATGAAGCCAGGGAAAAATACCACGTGACAATGAAGGCAGAGATCAAAGTGATGCTTCTAAAGCTAAGGGATGCTAAACATTGCCAGAAGCCAAGAGAAGCCAGGGCAGCAGCACAGAACGATTTCTTTCTTGGACCTCAGAAGGAAGGAATCATTTTGATCCTGAGAGATTTGTGAGTGAGTATATTTCTGCTGTTTAAGCTACCCTGTTTATGATGCTTTGTTATGGCAGCCCTAGCAAACCAATACAACACTCAAATCTTTTTCAGTGATGGTGATAAACTAGATCTTGCCGATTCAAAGCAAACTTGGAAGTCTTCAGGTGAATTAGGCTTTTTTGAATAAATACTCAAGTAATTCCTATTTTCCTCTCCTTCTCTTCTCTCCTGTCTTTCTCACCAGGCCGTGGCCCTACATGGAGGCATCTGTTCTCTCAGGATTCTGCTATGTCTGTTTTTCCCTTTGTTACATTGGCTGTAAAATGTTCTGTGTCTGTTGCTGAAGTGTCTATTCCCCATGCTTTCCCTGTATTGGGTCACTGGATCCAACCCATTTACTCAACTTTAATACCCTCATCTTAAATGTGAGGCTTGGCTAGGGTCAGCCTCACCTGCACCTGTCTTGAGTGATGTAGGGGCAGGATGGGATAAGGTAAGGGAACACTTTGGATGTTGTCCTGAACCTATATCTGAGGCCGGAATCTACCAGGGCAGGAGATGGTGGTCCCAGGACACACCTCTGCCATCCCAGACCTGTCGTACTTCCACTTTGCCACTGCTTTGACCACCCACGTGTCAGGGGACCTTCTGTGAGGCCAAGGTGTCTGAGCTTTGTGGTATCATTGCAGTAAAAACTGGAAACATTCTGAAATACTATCAGTGGGATGAAGGTTAAATAAGTGAAGATTATTTGCATTATGGAATACTATGCTGCCATTAAAAAGTGCCAGGGATCTCTCTTTACCCTGAAACAAAAAGAACTCCAAGACATACTGTGTTCTAGAACAACATGTGTGGTATGGCTCCATTTTTGTGAAAACAAAAAACTATATACATGTATAGGGATACAAAAGCATAGAAAACCCTGGATGGACACAAATCTTAACACAAAGTGTTAAGAGCGTTGCCCAAAAGAGACATGAATTGGGAGAGAAGAGCAGGTATGTGAGAGAGGAGGCTACATTTTCCTCCATGTCTTTTTGTATGATATGACATATTAACAGAATAACATTTTGACAAGTAAAAAATAAACAAACCAACCCTTCCCAAAGAGCATGAACTGTTCTGCGACTGGCCTACCTGTCCCTTTTCTCGATGATTAACCCTTTCACTCTTTTTTCAGTCTGAAAAGGCTCAGGCATACTTGTTGGCTTAACTGCACTTCTCTTTCACTCAGGTATTGCCAGCACAAAACGTGAACGAATAAATAAAGGAACAGGGAATACAGATCCCAATTGCCCTGGAGACCACAGCCGGTGCTGTCACAGAGGGCTTCGGCAATCCAAAAGGAATAGAGTTGAACCAAGTAGCAAGGGGGAATCAATATCTTATTCATGTTAAACCTGCCCTAACGCCCTCCATTCTGTGATTCGCCCCACAGACAATCGATCTGTTTCTCTTCTGGTGGAACATGGGAACTCTAAAAAATTTCATTTATATCTATATTAATTTTTAAGAAGAGAACTTCACTTTCTGGTGCAATTTCCTTTCTCTGTAAAACCCATGGATTAATAGCAGAGTTTCAGAGCGCTTGGTGTTTGACTCAGCTCTGCATGCTAAGTAAACATTCTCTGAGGAATAGTTCTTGGGTCAGGACAAGGATAATAATGTTCATTAATAACCATCACTCATTACATGGTTCATCTTCCTGTGAGCTCTTCTAACCTACTGTTTATAAATGCTCTTTAATGTGCCAAGTGCCCTGGGTCCCCCTGAGGCAGACACATCCTGGGAGGGAGGGTAATTGCTGCTGTCGGGAATAACCATGGCCTGTGCACACGACATTCCCAGATCACTTCTCCTGCGTCTGGAGCAGAGGGTTAATGGTCACAGTCCAGGACTGCTCGGGACAGGGAGTGGCAGAATCTAATTACTGGCTCTTGTGCGTGGACCCATTTGTGTGTCTTTATGAACAGGATGAGCTGAAGCAATCTCCAAGAGTGTATGCTAACGACCTTCTGGAAGTTATTGTTATTTGGAAGGCCCTAAGGAAATTATATCTTTATTGTGAGTCTAAATTGTCCTCTATTAACTCTCTCCATTGCCTTACCTGATTCTTATTGCTCTGAAATCTTCTTGATCCAGCTGCAACTAAATTACCTCCTCATTTTGTTCAGGAGAACCTAGATTATTTGTTTGTGTAACCACTGTCCCCAGTGGAGATCCTTGTCCTCACTTGTTCCTGCCTCCCCTCCGCAGCAGCCCCCTCCCCTCCGAGGCAGCCCCCTCCCCAGCTGGTAGATTTCTCATGGGAACAAGTACACAACTCTCTTTCCGAACAAGTTGGATGAGATTTTTATTTTCTGCTTTTTGAAGATGTGACTTGGACACCTTCAACTAAATGTTCTTGAACCTTTATTTTCTCATTTTTGAGTAGGCGACAGTTGTTTGAAGTCAGAAAGAAAAAGCAGGGTTGATGGTGAACATTATAATTATGGTTGAAATTTGAAACAGTATTGTTAACATGATTTTTTTTTTCTGGTTAGTGTGTGTGTTCCAGTAATATATATCCACATTTATTTTGCCAGTGGGTAAACTCTATACTCTCTGGAACCCCTGGAAAACAACATTTCTCTTAACATGCAGGTGATTATCCTGCCTGTATATACATCCCCTTGTCATGAATCTTCTGGGTAGACATCTTTTTTTCCTATAAAGGCAGAAGCTAAAATGTAAAAGCACGTCACCGGACAAGAGATTAGGGAATTATTCTTCTTAAACCAAATGCCCAAACAGATCAGCTTCCTAATGTGAAGTGAAAGCTGCTCAAACTGTGCCTGGGAGTATTCATAAAAGGAAGAGATGCCTCTGCCCACAGCTTGTCATTTCATTGCTCGCCAACCTCGCAGGCAGCAGACCTGAAGCACTGGAGATCTTTTGAAGGTTGAAGCCTGCCATCCAGTGGCTACTCTGTAGAATTACCCATCATGTTACTGAGTTTAAGAACGGCAACAATTGGAGTTTACCAGAGGAAGTGGCACCCCATTCCAGTACTCTTGCCTGGGAAATCCCATGGACGGAGGAGCCTGGTAGGCTGCAGTCCATGGGGTCGCGAAGAGTCGGACACGACTGAGCGACTTCACTCTCACTTTTCACTTTCATGCATTGGAGAAGGAAATGGCAACCCACTCCAGTGTTCTTGCCTGGAGAATCCCGGGGACGGCATGGCCTGGTGGGCTGCCGTCTATGGGGTCGCACAGAGTCGGACACGACTGAAGCGACTTAGCAGCAGAGGTTACAAGCACGTAACTCACAAGCGCCATCTGAATTTGGGCTGTGGTTATTCTGTGATAACAAGAATGGTAAAGCTTGGAAATGACCACCAGCGCATCTTTGCCGTTAGGAAGCAGGTGAGAAGCTGGGTGCTGGAGAGGGAGCTGTTCTGTGCTGTCAGATTCCTTCCCTAGAATCCATAATGCTGAAAAGTGGGACCATCTGGGACGCCAGTGACTGCAGCCGCCTCCAGTTCTAGACAAATGGATGATTTCTTAAAGCGCCCTTCTGACGAGCAGACAAACTTCAGGCTTTTTAGCTAAAGTGCCGTTTGTGGGTGCACCTGGGAAGATGATAGCAGGTGGTGAGGTAGAACACCCAGTTCAGGAGGCTGATCTGTCTACTGGGTGCTCGACACGTGAAAAGTAATGATGCCTGCTGGCGGCTGAGGGATTTCCCTTCAACCTGGACAAATGGGGATGAAAAAAATGAGAGCATCTTTTTTAAGTGTTCCCTGTGGCTTCTTGCTTTTTAAAGGTTAGAGAACATCTGGAAGGGTTTGCTTAAAACAAAAACAAAAAAAGCCAAATCTATTGGTTGAATTTCAGTGATTTTTATTACAACCTGCTCTTGCTTTCTACAGGTTGTATGAGTTGGAAAATGATAGGGGAAGATTGCTCCTATGATATATGCAGTCTATCTAAAGGTCAGAGCATGGACAAAAGGGGAAAATTGGGCTTATTAAGATTCCAAATTCACATAAGAAGTAAGAACAAGGTTGAAGGGATGAGTAATTTTCATGTGTTCAGACGCAGCTGCAAAATTCTTTTCAGTTTTTCCATCTGTGAGTTGGAAATGAAGGGAATGAGCAAATTTGCCTACTGATTGTCTTCCAATGATATTAAGGTGGTGGGACAACCTCTAAGGATGTTAGAGTAGCAGTTAAATGTATATTCTATTTAAAGAGACGTGCTGACAGATTAAATATGATGGCTTTTCCTTTGCTTTTTTAATAGCTCCACCTGATTCAGTCAAGTTGAAATCAGAAAATCACCTTGAAGTACACGTTCCTTGTTCTGCAAAGGATGCTTGAGTAGGTTCCCTTGGTTATGTAAATGTCAGACAAGTAGGCCTCCCATCCCAGGAGAAGGGAGTAACAAGACATCTTGTGCTTTCAATGGTTTAGAAAAGGTTGCCTCACATTTGGTGGGAGGTTGGTACAGAAGAGCAGCGGGAGGGCTGTGAGCTGCAGGCAATAGTGTGGTCAAGTCAGATGAAAATTAACTAAATGCCCTTTGGATTCAATTGCTCACTCCCTGTTTTCAAAATGCTTGTCTTACCTTGACTTTTGTGCCCAGACCCTCTTGTTTCTTTCCCCTTCTTCACTGGCTGCTTTTTCCTTCCCTCCTTTATAAGATCATGTTCCTCCATCATCTGCTGGTCTTCATCAAGGGTTTGGTCCTGCAAAAGCATTTTCAAAAAAGTAAAATCAAGAGTCAAAAAGGAACACATCAAAGATTTTATGTAACCCATTGATTAATGAAGAAACCAGAAGGTGTTAGATTCAGGGAGAATTTGAAAAAGAGACATATATATTCAGGAATGGGCTTCCCTGGTGGCTCACACAGTGAAAAGCCCATCTGCAATGCAGGAGACATGTGTTCAATCCCTGGATTGGGAAGATCCCCTGGAGAAAGAAATGGCAACCCACTCCAATGTTCTTGCCTGGAGAATTCCATGGACAGAGGAGACTGGAGGGCTACAGTTCTTGGGGTCGCAAAGAGTCGGACACAACCGAGTGACTGACACACACAGACGCACGAACATTCTCAGGAATGTTGAAATGACTTTGCTAGTAGATGTAAAATGGTTAATATACAACAGTGAACATGAGAGTTGGACCATAAAGAAAGCTGAGCGCCAAAGAATTGATGCTTTTGAACTGTGGTGTTGGAGAAGACTCTTGAGAGTCCCTTGGACTGTGAGGAGATCCAACCAGTTCATCCTAAAGGAAATCAGTCCTGAATATTCATTGGAAGGACTGATGCTGAAGCTGAAGCTCCAATCCTTTGGCCACCTGATGCATAGAACCGACTCATTGGCAAAGATTCCGATGCTGGGAAGAATTGAAGGTAGGAGGAGAAGGGGACAACAGAGGATGAGATGGTTGGATGGTATCACTGATGGTGTGAACATGAGTTTGAGTAGGCTCCGGGAGTTGGTGATGAACAGGGAAGCTTGGCACGCTGTAGTCTATGGGGTCGCAGTGTTGGACACACCTGAGTGACTGAACTGAACTGAACAACAGTAAAATGTAATTCTTGAGGGCATTTTTTTCCAGGGTAAAAATTAATTGTATCGATTGGGACAAAATTTTCACCATGCTATGGACAATGATCATTTGTATTACTGTAAGTGTTGTTGTTGTTTTTTTTTTTTTTTACAAATTAACCCTGTATTCCTAGAAAGTTGTAAAACAGCCTGGCCAATGGGAAGACCATCAAAGGTGCACAGCTCTATAGAATCAGATGATCCACAGAAGGTCCACTGGACAATGTCCAGAGTGAGTGATCTCTGCGGCCCATTTATGAGGTCTTGATAATTTTCCCTGACAGTCCTGAGCTCTCTAATCATTCTGTTCTCTCTGGGCAATCTCACCTAACCCATAGCTTCAATTACTTCCATCAACGAAACAGCCGACTTTCGAGATCATATCTTTGTTCTAGTTCCCTCAGCTCCAAACCCGTACATCCATGTGCTTACCTGACGACTCCTCTTGGATGTTTTGGAGAAGGTAATTTCCCAAGGTTATTTGCTTGTTAGAAGAACTGAACTAGTAGTTTTTCCAAAAAGTTATTGTTAGAAGGACTTCGGGCTATTCTATTAATATTTCAGAACTGGAGCTAGAAACCTGCTACATTAACAGCAGGTGGTTTTGTAAGTGCCCTGATATAAGGAGCTGGAACCTAGGCAGTTGATGCCCTTCTGTCTTTGTCATATGGTAGTGGTGGTTTGGGTTGGGGAGACCCCCTTCCAGGGCCCAAGAGTCGGCTCTTGTCAAGACTCACATACTAACCAAGCAAAAGATCTTTTGTGAAACAACTCTTGAGAGGAGAGACTTGGGGTAAGGGAACCCAGGGGAACTGCTCTGCTTCCTGTCTCACAGTTTCAGGTTTTATGGTGGAGGGGTTTGCCTTCTGCCTTGTCTCTGGCCAATCATCTTGCTCGTGCTCATATTTTATCCCACCCAGGAGCCCTTCTTGGTGGCGTGTGCATCTCTCAGTTAAGATGGTTTCTAATGCGAGCCTTTCTGGGAGGTTGAAAGGATGTCTCAGAGGCTCCTTCCTTTTGACCCCTCCTGCATTCTTCTGGTTGGTTTTGGTGGCAGCTTGGGGATGACAGAGGATGAGATGGTTGGATGGCATCACTGACTCAATGGACATGAGTGTGGGTAAACTCCGGAAGTTGGTGATGGACAGGGAGGCCTGACGTGCTGTAGTCCATGGGGTCGCAAAGAGTCGGACACAACTGAGGGACTGAACTGAACTGAACTGTCATCAATTCCATGTTCCTGATTGGGACATTCTGGTGGAGGCAGGTGGTTTCAATCAACAGTTCCCTAACAGTGGAGTGGTGGGTGGGGTCCTCTGAGGAGAAGAAAGCTGGAGACACAGATGCTGCTACTTCTAGGACAGAACTTCAGATGAGAGACCCTGCTGCCCGCTATCTCTGGAGAGTGTTGTTGCCCCCTGGTGAAGAGTCAGGAGTAGGTGATACTGTTAGAGCAGGCAGGTAGCCAGGTAGGAAGAGAGAAATGGGGGCAGGGGCCAGGTGGCAGGAAATCACAGGTCTTGTCCACAGCAGGGTTCCACAGGCAGACAAAGGAAAGAAGAAACCGTCAGACTGACAGGAAAGAACACACTTTGGGTAATAAGGGTCAGAGTAGCAGACAAAGGGCAGCAAAGGCAGGAATCTCTGCATCCGAATGTAACCTTTTGCTCACTCTGCTCTCATTATAAGATTAACTTTACAGGTAAGAAGTACTCATCCTGCACCTCCTGCACCGACGCCTTGACAGTTCTGATGTAAATAAAAAAGGGACAAAAATCCCTCCTCCTCTCGGGAAAATGTATCTGGGATGAAAATCAGGGAGTTCCGTTTAGTCGCTCAGTCGTGTCTGACTCTTTGTAACCCCATGGACTGCAGCGCGCCAGGCCTCCCTGTCCATCACCAACTCCCAGAGCTTGCTCAAACCCACATCCATTGAGTCAGAGATACCATCCAACCATCTAATCCTCTGTCGGTCCCTTCTCCTCCTCCCCAAACTCCTCCTCCCCCAGTGAATATTCCACCCCTTCATTTGTATGCCCCCCGCCTCCAACCAGTTTAGGGCTTCCCTGGTAGCTCAGCTGGTAAAGAATCCACCTATAATGCAGGAGACGCCAGTTCGATTCCTGGGTGGGGAAGTTCCCCTGGAGAAGGGATAGGCTACCCACTCCAGTATTCTTGGACTTCCTTGGTGGCTCAGACAGTGAAGAATCTACCTGCAGTGCTGGAGACCTGAGTTCGATCCCTGGGTTGGGAAAATCCCCTGGAGGAGGGCATGGCTACCCACTCCAGTATTCTTGCCTGGAGAATCCACATGGATGGAGGAGCCTGGTAGGCTACAGTCCATGGGGTTGCAAAGAGTCGGACACGACTGAGCGACTGAACATAACCAGCTTGCAAAAGAAGCCCAGGGCGGCAGCAGCTCTTCAGCTGTCTGCCTGCTCTCCCTCTGAGAGCGTGCTGCTATGCTCTGCTTATTCTTTCCCAGCTGAGCTACCAGGGAAGCCCTCTGAGTGTGTCTCCTTGCTTAAATAAACTTTCACTTTACTTTCTTAACCTCTCTGCTTAATTTCTGAATATTTTTTTTGCTATGAAGAAAGAACCTCAGATTCACTGGCAACAAAACCTCTTTTCTATGGCTCAGTTTTCAGAGGCTGGTGTTCTGGTGCTGGGCCCTTGATCTAGTTAACTCTTAGTTTTTCTTGTGTGAGAAAGAGGCCTCCAGCCTGGGCAGAGTGTAGGAATACGGTGTGTGTGTGTGTGTGTGTGTGTGTGTGTGTGTGTGTGTGTGTGTTAGTGGTGGGGGTTCCCACAAGATGTTCCCAGGTCTTCTGAGGATGTTGTGCATCTTTTACTCCCATCCCACTGCCCTCCCCCTTCAACTCCTCCCTCCTTGCGAGTCCACACTCACCTCAGGAAGAACAAGAATGAAGCCCTGTTGAGCCCTAACTGGCCGCATAAGGTTAGTAGCAAATTTTGACCTGAGCAGGTGCTTATTGCTTCCTAGGGGTCTATTTTTCTTCACTTTCTGCCTTTGCAGCCCCAAGCCTAGAGACTGTTCGGTCAGTGGGTGATCAGATGAAAACAAATGACACAGAGGTGAGGGTAGCCAGGAGTCGTGACCCTCGTTCAATAGCTGTAGAAAAGTGAATTTGTGCCTGGTCAAAAGTATGTGGGAAATATTCTTAAGCAGGGGGAGCCCTGCTTCCAGCCAAGTCTGACTACTTGCTTGTTCTTCATTCTTTTTCTCTGCCATGGAGTCGTCTTGTATGCAGTTCCTCCCTGTGAGGGCAAAAACCATCTCAGTGGGGTTTTATTTTCTTTATTGGAAGGGTGAGCACAGGAGGGGTGAGGTTGCCTGTCCTTGGTGTTGACACAAAGACCGGGGAAGATGCATTTTACTTAACTTGGTGTTCCCTGAATTGTAAACCTTAGCAAAGCATTCTGGAAAATTAGTTCTAGTGAAAAGAGAACTGTAACCTGGGGAGCTGAGGGACTGAACTGGAAGGAGCAGTCATTTTCCCTCATTTGCTCAAGTTACAGATGAACCACTTCAGAGGTCAGAGAAATGGGTTCTGCCAGTTTCATTGAGGGACCATGTCTTTTGCAGGATCATGAACCAGCCCCAAGCCCCAGCGCATGTCCACAGAGGGCAGTGGGCTGAGGGTGGGAGAGGCAGCCTTGCCCAAGGAATTCCTCTTCCCAGACTTTGGGTCTGCCCAGGGCTGTGTTCCCACCCACTTTGCTGGAGTGACTCCTGGCTGGGGTTGGCTTTCAGGTCCCAAATGCACTCTCAGCCTTCCTTTAAGAGAACATTCCTAGTCTTATGAGATCAAAGGCTTTTCTGCAGCCAGAGAATTCTACACACATCTCCTTTGAACTCCTGCAACTCTGAAAAGTAAAAAACATCCCCACAACACATCATTTTGGAAGTCTCTTTTCCCTTTCTTTTCTATCAAAACTGTCTAAAACCACTTTCTAGATGAAATCACTATTTGGTGCAGTACTTCAAGTGTGAATGCCTTAGAAGCCACCTTTAATTCTTTTGAATTAGAGAAAAGAACTCTCTTTTTTAGGGTCTTTCTCTAGGAATGAGGTGATTTCCTATCCTACCAACTGTTTCCCTCTCTTTTCAGCAGGGTCACCGTCTTTTGGTTGTATCTGGTGAAAAGGAGGCTTTAAAGAATATTATTAAATGGATATATAATTCATACATCATATATAGTAAAGAAACCTGCCTGCCAATGTAGGAGCTGCAGGAGATATGAGTTTGATCCCTGGGTCAGGAAGATTCCCTGGAGAAGGGCATGGTAACCCACTCCAGTACTCTTTTATGGAGAATCCCATGGACAGAGGAGCCTGGTGGGTGACAGTTCATAAGGTCACAGAGAGTCAGACACGACTGAAGCAACTCAGCATGCACATGAAGTTGTACCATTAGTGGGTTGTAGTATATTTCATAGTTGTTCATCCACCACTGCAATCTAATTCCAGAGTATCTCATCATTCCAAAAACAAACTTGATATCCATCAGCAGCCTCTTTTTAATTACCTTTCCTCAACTCCTGGCAATCACCATTCCACTTTCTGTTTCTATAGGTTTGCCTCTTCTGGACATTTCCCATAAATGGAATCATGCAGTATTTGGCCTTTTGTGTCTGGCTTCTTTAATATATTTAAGGTTCATCCATACTGTAGCGTGCATCAGTACTTCATTCTTCCTCATTGATGAGTAATATTGCCTTGTTTGGATATACCACATTTTCTTATCCATTCATCAGCTGATGGACATTTGAGTTATTTCTACTTTTTGGCCAAATATGTTCATAATGCTATGAACATTCAATGTATATGTTTGGTGTGGATGTATGTTTTCAGTTCTCTTGGATATCTATCTAGGAGTGAAATTGCAAGATCATATTATACTTTATGTTTAACTTTTTGAGAAACTGTCTTACTGTTTTCCAAAGTGGCTGCATAATTTTGTATTTCCACCAGCAACATATGAGGGTTTCAACTTTTCCACATCCTCCCTTGCACTTGTTTTGCTTTTTGATTATAACTACCCTAGCAGATGAAAAAAATGTATCATTGTGCTTTTGATTTTCATTCCCCTAATAATTCATGATATTGGGCATTTTTTCTATGTATTTTGGTCATTTGTTTATCTTCTTTGGAGAAACATTAATAGCAAAATGATTTGACCATTTTTCAGTTGGATTGGATTTTATCGCCAAGTTATGAATTCTTTATTCTCTATACAAGTCCCATGTTAGATACCTGATTTGTCAACATTTTCTCCCATTCCGTGGGCTTGTCTTTTACTTTCTTGATACCATCATTTTAAACGTGGAAGTTATAAATTTTCATGGAATCCAGTTTATCTATTTTTCCTTTTGTTGCTTGTTCATTTGATGTCATGTTTAAGAAATCATTGCTTTACCTCAAATCACAAATATTTTTATGTCTATGTTTTCTTCAAAGAGTTGTATAGTCTTGCCTATTAAATTTGGGCCTTTGCACCATTTTGACTTAACTTTCGTATATGGTGTGAAATAGGCTCCAAATTCATTCTGTTGCTTGTTGTAGTGCCATTTGTTGAAAAGATTATTCTTCTCCACTGAATTCTCTCCCCTTGTTGAGAATCAATTGACTGTAGGCATATGAGATTACTTCTGGTCTCTTAACTCTATTCTCTTGCTCTATATGTCTATCCTTATGTCAGCAGCACACTGTCTTGATTACTGAAGCTTTGTAGTAAGCTTAGAAGTCAGGAATTTCAAGTCCCATCTGCTTTGTTGTTTTCTAAAAATTGTTTTGTCTATTGTGGGTCCCTGGCATTTCTATATGAATTTTAGGATCAGTTTGTCAATTTCTGTGAACAAGGCATGAAGCTCTATAGGTATTACATTGAATCTGTAGATTAATTTGGAGCAAATTGTCACCTTAATAATAGTGTCTTCCCATCTATGCACATATAATGTCTTTTCATTTACATCTTCTTTAATTTTTTCCAGTGATGATGTGTTTACATACAATGTAATGTGTTTATACATCTTGCATATTTTTGTTAAATTTATTCTCAAGTATTTTATTTCTTTTGATGTTATTATAAATGGAATAATTTTTTTAATTTCATTTTTGGACTGTTCATTGCTACTGCATAGAAATGCAATTGATTTTTTCTATATTGGTCTTATATTTTGCAACCTTGTAGAATTTTTTTTTGTTAGTTCTGATAGTTTTATTGTGGATTCCTTAGGATTTTCTATGTTTAAGAGCATGCCATCTGTAAATAGAAATAGATTAACTTCTTTCTTTTCAATCTTGATCATGTCTTTTATTAGGAGGCTTTAAAAAATGTTTTAAATTATGTATTTATGTGGCTGCATTGGGTCTTAGTTGCAGCATGTGGGGTCTAGTTTCCAGACCAGGAATCAAACGCCAGCCCCCTGCATTGGGATCATGGAGTCCTAGCCACTGGACCTGGAGAAGGAAATGGCAACCCACTCTAGTACTCTTGCCTGGAGAATCCCAGGAACAGAGGTGCCTGGTGGGCTGCTGTCTTTGGGGTCACACAGAGTTGGACACGACTGAAGTGACTTAGCAGCAGCAGCCACTGGACCACCAGGAAAGTCCCAGGAGGCTATTTTTATAACCAGTCTTGCTCCCACTATCCTGCCCTCCACCATCACTGCTCTGTCTCCTCTGAAACTGTTGCCCTCTCTAAGGATCACCTAGCACAACAAAATTCCCTGATAGCTCAGTTGGTAAAGAATCCATTTGCAATGCAGGAGACCCTGTTTGATTCCTGGGTCAGGAATATCTGCTGGAGAAGGGATGGGCTACCCACTCCAGTTTTCTTGGGCTTCCCTTGTGGCTCAGCAGGTAAAGAATCTGCCTGCAATGCAGGAGACCCTGGTTTGATTCCTGGGTCAGGAATATCTGCTGGAGAAGGGATGGGCTACCCACTCCAGTTTTCTTGGGCTTCTCTTGTGGCTCAGCAGGTAAAGATTCTGCCTGCAATGCCGGAGACCTGGGTTCGATCCCTGGGTTGGGAAGATCCCCTGAAGAAGGGAAAGGCTACCCACAGTCCAGTATTCTGGCCTGGAGAATTCCGTGGGCTGCATAGTCCATGGGGTCATAAAATGTTGGACATGACTGAGCGACTTTTACTTTCAGCAAAGCAAACAACTTTAAATTTGCTATCAGGCATCATAGTCCTAAAGACTGTTAACCATCTCACTATGGGGATTTCTCCCTGGCCAATTTTCTCTTCTAATGGCCCCAATACCCAGGCATCTTCTTGAGCCTCCTTCTCTTTCTAGGTTGCCCTCATATTTCTTCCATTTTTAATCATCTCAAGACCCTTATCTTCTCTCTCTAAGATACCCTTAAAATCTTCACTTCATTATGCAGAACAGTTAAATTCTCATTATCTCACACACTCCCATTCACTTACTCAGATGCCTACAATAACAGCAGAAACATTTTAAAATCAACTAAAACCAAACCCCAAATAAAAACACCCCATTAAAATATGTCTAAGCATAGAGCTTCCCAAGTGGCTCAGTGGTAAAGAATCCTCCTGCCAATGAAGAAGACACGTGCTTGATCTCTGGGTTGGGAAGATCTCCTGGAGGAGGAAATGGCACCCCACTCCAATATTCTTGCTAAGACAATCCCATGAACATAGGATCTTGGTGGGCTATAGTCCATGGGGTTGGAAAGAGTCGGACACGACTGAGCATCTGAGTGAAGGCTTTCCCTAAACTAAAGGATTGTCTCTCTGGATGGGAAATTTTGTTTCTCCCCAAGAAGTCACAAGTAGCTGCCCTCAGTTTTGCTAATGGATAGTAGTCCTTCCCTTCTTACTACCAGAGGAATGATTTCCAGCTCTTCTGTTTGGAGAGGCTCTAGTTTGATAACAGAATCATTGTCTGGGAAATCAGAATATCCCTAGATTGCCAGGGAGTCCTAGATTGCACTGGGAATCTGAAGGTGCCCATCTCCAAAGAAGCAGGCTGAGGGGGAGTGGTGTGAGTCTGAAGGTTATAGAACAAAGAGTGTACCCACCACCCAGTTCCACAGGGATCAATTCATTGGCTACTGTATCACTGACATTCAGTTCATCCTGAAAGGGATTCAGAAAGGGAAAAAAAAAAAAAACAGGATGAAGCATTCCATGTTTTGGATGTGTGAGCTCCTAGACAATTAAAATGTGTATCTAAGGAAGAATTTCAATGACGCCAGGTTCTTGCATCTTCCCATATATAGATAAGCACTAAAATCATTAACTTGAAATATCTGTATTTTTGGTGATTAACAGTAATCTTTTACCAAGATGTATCCTTGACTACATGTAATTCTCAGCACCCCCTGCACCCCACCCCCCGCCCCCGGCCAAATTCATATAAACTTCCTGGCTCCTCCCCTAGCTCTGTGAAGCAGTTCCTCAGAGCTGAGAGCTAGAGTCCTCAGTAAGGTTCTCAAATAAAACTGAAAGTCACAGCTTTCACGTGCACTTGGTTTCAGTCAACAACAGCATAACTCACATCCTTTGAGTGTTATGAGATGGGGAATTCAGAAGTGTCCCATGTCAGGGGTTTTCCTCTCAGATCCTGGGCAGAGAAAGTAAAAGTTAATACTAATAAAGTAGTTAGGAGTTTGGACTCTGGATCCTAACTGCTTGGGTTCAAATCCCAGCCCTGCCTCTTACTAATTACTAAACCTTTGCTGTAATCCATCTTATATTAAGTTCTCTTATTCATACTTAATTTTTTAATCTGTAAAATGAGGATAATAGGAGCATCTTCCTCAGGATTGTTATGAGAATTAAATGAGCTAATATATGTTAAAGTTCTTAACACCGTTCTTGGCCTGTAACTAAGGAAGTGTTAAAACAAACAGCAGCTGCAAGAACAATGATGCCGTGATGTGTATGAGGTCTTCTCTGCTAGACTGTGAGTTTCAAGGTAGGAAGAGACTGTGTCTAGGTAGGCTACCTTATGCAAAGAGCCAGCTCATTGGGAAAGACCCTGATGCTGGGAAAGATTGAGGGCAGGAGGAGAAGGGAGAAGGAGACAACAGAGGTTGAGATGGTTGGATGGCATCACAGACTCAATGGACATGAGTTTGAGCAAGGTCTGGGAGATGGTGAAGGACAGGGAAGCCTGGTGTGCTGCAGTCCATGGGGTCGCAAAGAGTTGGATATGACTGAGCGACTGAATAACAACAAGAGACTGTGTCTTACAGAATTTCGAATCTAGCATCAGTGGCTGGCACATGACAAAGTCCTTCATCAAATGTCTGTTACTTGATGGAATCAATGAAATTTTAGATCCACTCAGAGGGCAATCCCTTAATAGGCTACTGATCAAAAGGAGACGTTATCAAGCACCTTTGTGAGCATTCTTGTGGGCTATATTCTCACTTGGGAGAGTGTGTGGATGAAATGGCACAGAGATTTAAATTTCAGAAGTTAAAGAAGATGATGTAATTTAGAAAGATTTATCCAGAGAAAAAAGAAAAACATTAAGCAATGTAAGAATAAATGTCTTCATTTGAGGGGAAGGAGATTCTGTAATAGTCAGATGAAAAAAAGTTTCACTAGAATAGGTATTGGCAAACTTTTTCTGTAAAGGGCCAGATAGCAAATATTTCAGGCTTTGAGGGTCATGCAGTCTCTGTTGCCGCTGCTCAGCTCTGCTGTTATAGAGTGAAGCAGATAGAGACAATATGTAAACCAACGGGCCTGGGCTGTATTCCAGTAAAGCTTCATTTGCAAAAATAAAAGGTGGACTGGACTGGTCACTGGGCTGTAGTCTGTTGACCTCTGCACTAGAACAAGGTCAGGAATTATTGAATAAAGGACTATCAGTGGGACTGTGACAGCTGGAGAGGCAACCTTTACAGAATTGTTGCTGATAGAAGAGAATGGCCACCGAGATATTCTGGGGAATACTTCTGCCCTATATGTAGCTACAGGGAGCACTTAATATGACCACTTAAGTCTTAAATGTGGCAATTACAGAGAAGAGTGGGCAGAAAACATTCAATGCCATAACATTTTCTTTTGATAAGAAAGGGCACTTCAACTGAATTGAAACTCATTTATATTAAGGATAGAGAGAACAGATAATCCAAAATAGAGACTCCTTAACTTACTTCATTTTATCTGCAGAATGGATTTGATATCTATGTTAAGGAGGAGACATATGATCTGGGAATTCATAGAATTTCAAGAATAATAATGAAGCCAAACTTGAAAAGGTCTCCAGACTTTCACTTTAGCTCCTCCAACTCCTTCTCCCTGCTGTGCTGTGCTTAGTTGCTCAGTCATGTCCGATTCTGTGCGACCCTATGGACTGTAGCCCGCCAGGTTCCCCTGTCCATAGGGATTCTCCAAGCAGGAATAGTGGAGTGGGTTGCCATGCCCTTCTCCAGGGGATCTTCCCAACCCAGGGATAGAACCCAGATCTCCCGCATTGCAGGCGGATTCTTTTCCATCTGAACCAGCAGGGAAACCCAAGAATACTGGAGTGGGTAGCCTATCCTAGGGGATCTTCCCAACACAGGAATCGAACCGGGGTCTCCTGCATTGCAGGCAGATTCTTTACCAGCTGAGCTACCAGGGAAGCCCCTAACTTCTCCTCAGGCGGGGATGGTACTGACTCAAGATGAAGGTGGTTCATCGGACAGCCGAGAAGGGTAACCTCCCCTGGACCACAAGTCTGTTTTAGAACTCGTAACTTATAAACCACCCTGGAAACCATTTTCTCTTGTTCCTGAAGAGTTTTCTTTCTATTTGACTCCTCCCTGGCAAAGAATGAAGAGGGTCTAGACCATATTATAGAGGCAAACTTTTACTTCCATAGACCATCCATAGACATTCCATAGACTATCCCTACTGCCCTTTGAATGAAGAAGCTGAGAATATTTGGTTTTAGCTCTAAAAATAGTCAGTTCTGATATATTAATTTCCTAATCATTGGAGTCTCCAGTGCGGTTGCTAAATTTGCTGGATCACAGAAGAGATACACCTTCAGCCTGCTGTATAATTATCTCAGGAATTATAAAGGCAATAAATGCATGATTGCTTTTTTATTAATACATTAAAGCAGAGATGCATAATTGGCACTTTAATGATCTAGTGGCAGCAAACTAGTAATAATGTGATTACAAAATGACAGTTACTTTCGGCAATTAATTGGCATCACCTTTTAGCAAGCAGCCCTTTCGATACATTGCTGGGGACTCTCATTCCAGTGAGGAATGGATCGTTCCAAGCCTGAATGGGAGCTATGGGAAAGAGTTAAGTTAATTACTTAACAAAACAAGTGGTTGATCTTTATATTCTTGATCAATGGGTCTTTGGGGTTTAATAACAGCAGCAACACGCCATACCTTTTCCCCTGAATAATGCCCAAATGATGTATAAACTTTTTGTAATGTAATTACCACCCATAAATCACTTCATTTCTGAAATATGGTGGCTTCTGATGGAATGAGATTGCTTTGTCAAAATCTCATTAGTTTAAGAAGGAAAGGAGAAAAATCTTGCCTCTAATAGGAAGGCAGGTAAAAATGGAAGGTGATTTCATTGCGTGTTATATGCAAACTGGTTGAGAAAAACAAAAATGCCTCATATCTTTTTTGAGGAGAAAAAAAGACATAATGTTGCAAAATGCTTTTATATACACAATTAATCCTCATAGCTGGGTTTTGGTAGTTGTGGGTTTATATGAATTATTCTAGAAAAAGTCCCCAAATGGAAACCTAGTGGTTTATGTCAATGAGGTAAAATTTCTGTTGCCTTTCTATATTTGTTGAGGCATTTGACCAGTGTTTAATAGATTGAAAAATGTTAATATGCAGCATACCAAAAAATATTCTTCCAGTGTTTTGATTAAATAGTTTTAATTGAGGACATTAAAGTTTATTTTGAAATTGGTCATTTTGATATTACCCTATCTGTTGCTAACTTGAAACTATATATTAAGCCTCTATTGAATTTCACTACATGCCTCCTGTTCTCTCCCAAAACTGAATAATGAGCTTAAGCATCTCTCAATAATGAGAGCAGACACTGTATTGACTGGTTTCTAACTGCTCAGCTCTATCTTTGATTTTTTTTTTGTATACAACTCAGAGTCTCTAAACAGTTCTTGCTGCATTTTAATATCTAGCACCAGAAACTGTATTATAAGGCAACTGAGAACACTGGCAGAGTGAGAGCTGAAATTGAGGTCACCCCACAGGACCTTCAAATCTTTATTTGAAAAAGGCCATTTTGCAGGGCCAGAGAGATGGTTAAGTGACAGCCACAGGTGCAAACCTGGGGACACTTGTATGTGGGATTCCAGTTCTAAGTACCCAGTCAGTGCATAGAATCAGTCCTTTATGTTTTCAAGTTTTGGATGCAGAGTGAATATTTATGACTCTGGAGACATACACGGCACTCATTCCTTTATGTTTTTGTACATTCCACAATTATTTATTAAATAGCTGTTGTGTTCCAGGCACTGTATTAGCTACTGGGCAGATAGAAGTGAACAAAGCAGCTACGGTCTTTACTTTCGCAGGGAACGCAGCAGAAAGGAGATGGCAGTCCCATATTGTTCTGTTTATGAGCAAACTTTAATCCAGATGGAATTGGTTGCTTTTTCTCTTTCTTTCCTGTCTTCCCTTCCCCTACTTTTAATTTCCATTTCCTCCACCTCCTTGCTTCCTTTCTATCTCTTACCCATGGGGTTCTATCTCTTACCCATGAAAGTAATTCTCAATGTAAGACAGATTTGATATCATTCGGTTTCTTAGATAATGTTAATTTGGGGTGTGAGATAACCAAGTCCTGGGGGCCAGCTATGTTTTCTATCTAATTCACATTCCTTTTTTTGATAGGTTTGAGGTTTTCTGGCAGTATCGAACATCCCCAGGAGGAATGTTAGTATTTAAGAATACCTTTTGCTAGTTCCCATTCTCCTTGTCTTCATTTACTTTTAACAAGGGAGATATAGAAAGAAAGGTCAATATTTATCCCACTGAATAACTACCATTTTTTGAACTCCTACTGTGTGTCATGTATTTTCTGTGCTTGTGGTGGTGGTTTAGTCCCTAAGTCGTGTCCAACTCTTGCTACCACCTGGACCATATAGCCCACCAGTCTCCTCTGTCCATGGGATTTCCCAAGCAAGAATACTGGAATGGGTTGCCATTTTCTTCTCCAGAGGATCTTCCCAACTCAGGGATTGAACGTGCATCTCATGCATCGCAGGTGGATTCTTTACCACTGAACCACCAGAGATTCCCTGTACTTTCCGTAGATAATCTCTAATGTCTCAAAGGAAACTTTTGAAAGGGCATTGTTATTAGATGAAGTTGAAGCTGAGTGAGGTTTGGTAAATTGCTTAGGGACATGCAACTTGCAAGTAAAGGAGCTGGGATTTGAACTCATCACCATGAGAATACAAAGTCCTTATCACCCTCACCAGTTACTGGGGCTTCTAGAGTCCGTAAGTGTCCTTGAGTCCACAGCTTGATAATTTGGACTCTTCTCTGTTTCCTTCAAGTAAGTATATAAATGATAGATGCCTCTCCTTTCCCCCTGTCTATAATACTGAGTTAATTACCTTTTTGGATCAGATAATCAGCCTGGTGATTTTGATTTGGTCTTAATCCTAGAAAGAACCCCCTGGAGAAGGGCATGGCAACCCACTCCATTATTCTTGCCTGGAGAATTGCATGGGCAGAGGCGTCCTGGTGGGCTACGGTCCATGGGATCACAAAGAGTAAGACACAACTGAGCAACTAACACACAATACACAATAGACAGAACTGGTTCCAGTCATGGTATAAAGTCTGGCCATGTCTTTCAATCTATGAAGAAAAATGAAAAATTTATTTCCTCTCTTTCTGGGATACTGAGGGAGTTGACCCTATCATTAAAGGAACACGGGGCCTTTATATTAATAGATTCTATTTTCACATAGCATTAGCAGCCACCTTTTGAAGGTACAAAGATAGAAAAAATGAAGTACTAAGGCATAACCAAATTAATTTCATATCACTCTGGAATTAGTGATTAGTTTTGAGATTAATAAAGATTGTTTTGCTGGGGTTATCATGTACAGAAGAAATATATTTAACAGAAAGATGGTGTTGGCTGCACTGATGTCTTTTGAAGTTTTACTATCATTTAACATTTCTTAGAAGGTAGTCATAGGGCATTTGTAAATAAATATCACTGGCTGCACGTTTTACTTAATTTTAGGAACATTATTTGCTTACCGTGAAAATGAAGGTTTTGAAGTCTACTCAGCCAGTAAACTGTATTTGTAGCTGAATAAAACCTTTTAACTCTTGATATGATGCCTTTGGTTGCTTTTATGCCTGTTTGCAATGACTTCACTTAAGATTCATGCATAGCCAAGCCTAGTGTCAGAAGATAAGGGTTTTAAGGACTTAGAATTAATTGCAGGGGTCTAGGTGAGACATGGTGTTCATTTGCTATTTGTCTGGAAGCTCAAGGTTATATGCCTGAAACTGCTTATAGTCAAAGCTATTAAAAATGGTGGCTCACACTATGCATGCTGAAAAAGCTGCACCCATTTTTAATACACTTGGAATATAAGAAGATTTCATTCATTCACTTATTCACTCATTTTTCAACAATGATTCATTGAATGCTTATAATGTAGTAGGTACTAGCGATGAAACAGAAGAAAACAAAACAGTTCTGATTCTTGCCTCTGAGACATTTACAGCATAGTGAAGAAGATAGACGTTTAAAAACTAAAAGAATAATATAGACTTGCAAATTATGATGAGAATTCTGAAAGGAAGTATAAAATTCTGAGAAAGGGAACCATAGGGTGGTCAGGTTGCACAGTGAGAAGTGAGGAGACAAACAACACAAGGGAAGCAAAGCTGAAGAGGGGACCAGTTCAGCAACGCAAGGAACTCGAAGAGGCCAGCTCGACGCAAAGGTGAGGAGAAAGTGATGCTAGGGTGAGGCGTGGACGCAGGAAGACTCTGGTAAGAATTTGTTTGCTTGTTTTTTTTTTTACTCAGCCACCTTAGGGAGTTGTTAAACAGGCAGTGATGTAATTTCAATGGTATAGGAATATCATTCTATTTGCTACGCAGATTTGGATAATGGTTCAGATGGGGCAAGAATAAAAACAGGGAGAGCAGCTGTAAGTCTATGGTAGTAATCCAGGTGAGCGATGGTAGTATTTCAGAGTGGTAAAGAAAGAGATGAAAAACCGAGCATGAACTCCAAATATTTAGAAGTAGATTCCATAGATTGACAATGGATTGGGTATGAGGTGGGAGGAGACAGAGAGACGAAACTCGAAATAACAACTTTCAAGTCTTTGGCTTTAACAGTTGGATGAATGAAGATGTCCTTTTACTGAGATGGGGGAGAGTCAAACAAGACTGACTTTGGAGCAGATGATTAAGGACTTAAGTTTTATTTTAGGTTTTTGTAGATACTCTTTATCAGATGAAGGATGTTAATTTCTTTTTCTAGTTTGCTACCAGTTTTATTTTTAATCATGTGTGTTGAATTTTATGAACTTTTTTCTGCATCTATTGAAATGGTCACAGGATTCTCTCTTTTATTAACGGAGCAGATTGCCTGGAATGATTTCTTGAATGTTGAAACAACTTTGCAGTTTTTGCATTTCCAGTTTGGTTGTGATGTATAATCTTTCTCACACATTTCCAGATTTGATTTGCTAGAATTTGCTTAGATTTTTTTTTTTTTTTCAAAAAAATCAAGGTCATAAGCAAGCCGGGCTTCTAATATTCTTTTTTAATAATATCCTTGCCAGATTTTGTATCAGGATTATTCTGGCCTTAAAAAATGAACTGAGTGGTAAACTAAATGGGAAGAAATCCAAAAAAAGAGAGAGAAGATATATGCAAACATATAGCTGATTCACTTTGCTGTATAGCAGACGCTAACACAATATTGTAAAGCAAGTATACTCCAATAGAAAAAAAGAGAGAGAGATTTAAAAATTCCTCTCCAAAAAAAAAGAACTGAGGAGTGAGCTTTCCTTTTCTCTTTTCTGGAAAAAATATGTGGAAAAATTGGCACTGGATCTTCTTGACGTATTTTGCAGAATTCACAGCAAAGCCATCTAGGTCTATAGGTTTCTTTATGCAAACAGTTTTAAATAGTGAATTATTTTATTTTAAATTACTTTTATTTTTGCTGAATTGTGTGTGTTTTATGGAATATATCATCTAATTCATCTAAATTGTCAAATGTATCAGCATGTAATTAAAAATATCTTATTATTGTTCTTTCATTGTTTGTAGGATATATAGTGATGCCCTTTTTCATTCCTGATGTGAATTAGTTGTGCCTTTTTGGGGAAAGAGTTTATCACCTTATTATTAAGTTTTTCAGCAAACCGACTGTTTTCTTGGCTGATCCCCTCTACTATTCTGTCTCCTTTCTCATTAGTTTTCTTATCTTCCTCATCTCTTTTTTTTTCCCCCTAACTTTTTGAAGTAGATACTTAGTGCACTGATGTTCAGTCTTTCTCCTTTTCTGTTATCTGTCTATAGGGCTATAAATGTTCATTTAAGTATGATTTAAATATGTATTAAAAATCCTCAGATTAGTATTGGTTATATAATTTCCTTTGTGACTTCTTTTTCTGGCCCATGAGTATTTAGAAATTTACTTTTTAATGGGGAGGGAGGAGGGAGGAGGGTTCAGGATGGGGAACACATGAGAAATAAAGGAATAAAAAATTAAAAATAAATAAATAAATAAATAAAAAGAAAATATCATTTGAAATAAAAAAAAATTAATTTTCCAAATTGAGGGATTTTTCTACTTTTCAGCTTAATTCCTCTGAAACCAAAGAGTATTCTGATATGATTTTGATTTTGAAATACGTTGAGATTTGCTTTATGACTTTAAGGCAATTTTGACAAGTGTTCTGTGTGTCCTTGAAAAGAGTGTATACTCTGCAGTCACTAGGTTTAGTGTTCTACAAGTATGTCCACTGGGAAAAGTTGGATTGTATTGTTTACATCTTTTGTGTTCCTACTGAACTTTTTGACTGCTTATTCTAGCTGTGAGACAGGTGTGTTAATCTCTCTCAGTGTAATTGTGGATTCGCAGACTTCTCTTTTTTACTTTATATGTTTTGAAGCTATGATCCAAGGAATAAGCAAATGTAAGATTGTTGTATCTTCCTAGTGTATTAGCCTCTTTATTATTATTCGATGTCCTTCTTTAACTCTAATAATGGTTCTTGTTCTGAAGTCTTCTCTGATAGTACTATAGCTATTGTACTTTCTTTTGTTTAGTATTTTCATAGTATACCTTTCTTATCCTCTTACTTTCGACCATCTATATTATATTTGTGTCTTTAAGTAGTGTGTATATACATATACATGTGTATATATACATATGTGTGTGTGCTTAGTCACTCGGTCATGTCTGACTCTTTGTGACTCCTTGGACTATAGCCCGCCAGACTCCTCTATGTAGATTCTCCAAACAAGGATACTGGAGTGGGTTGCCTCCATCTTCCCAAGCCAGGGATCGAACCCAGGTCTCCGGCATTGCAGGCAGTTTCTTTACCAATTGAGCCACCAGGGAAGCCAATATACATATGTATATATATGTTTGAATCCATCCTACTAATTTCTTTTAATTGAAGTATTTAGCTCATTTACATTGAAGATAATTACTGATATATGTGAGGCTAAATTTACCATCTTAGTATTTGCTTTTTATTTGTTTCACCTATTTTATATTTTTTAAAATCTTTTTTATCTCTCTTTTGTTTTTAGATTATTTTATATTATCCCAAGTTAAACATTAGTTTACTATTCTTTTATTGGTTATTCTAGAGAGTATATTATATATCCTTAACTTATCAAAGCCTAATGCCAATTAATACTTTTTCCTAATACTAAATACAATTGACACCTGAAAGACATAGGGGTTAGGGGTATAAATCCTCTATGCAGCAAACAATCCAAGTATAATATAGTCAGCCATCCTTATATGCAGTTCCATACCCGTATAGTATCGTGGCACATAGTTATAGAAAAAAGGCTGTTTTAAAGTGGGCCCTTGCAGTTCAAACCCGCATTGTCCAAGGGTCAACTGTAACGCAATAATCTTAGACTAGTGCTACTCAGAGGATGGTTCTTGAATTGGCAGTGACCTGTGGTCTGTGATGGTTGATTTTGTGTGCCAAACTGGGGAGGACTCTGCATCCAGATATTTGGTGAAACACCAGTCTAGATGCCACTATAAAAGAACTCTTAAGATAAATTTACAGTTCAGTCAGTAGACCTTAAGTAAAGCAAATTATCTTCCACAATGTGGGTGGGCCTCGTCCAATTAGTTGAAGGCCTTAGGAGAAAAAGATTGAGGTCCCCTGAGGAAGAGGGAGTTCTGTCTCCAGACTGCCTTCCAACTCGAGCTGCAGCATCAACTCCTCTTTGAGTCCCCTGCCCGCTAGCCTCCCCTGCAGGTTTCATACTTGCCAACTCCACAGTTGCATGAAACAGTTCCTTAAAATCTCTTTCTCTTTCTCTCCTCATCCTGCTGGTTTCTCTGGATAACCCTGACTAATTGGGGTCCCAAATTAAACCCCAAAGCTTGGGGAATTGAAGAGGATCCTTCCTCAGCAGGCCCCAAACTCTCATTTTTGTCCCCTTGCCCCATCACTTTGTTGAATACTCGGCTCAGTTTCTCTGCCTCTCATCCACCTCTCTGTGAACCAGAAGATCTCCCCAGGGAAAAAGTAGTCCCCATGCTGCTGCTGCTGCTTAGTCACTTCAGTCGTGTCCGACTCTGTGTGACCCCATAGATGGCAGCCCACCAGGCTCCCCCCGCCCTGGGATTCTCCAGGCAAGAACACTGGAGTGGGTTGCCATTTCCTCCTCCAGTGCATGAAAGTGAAAAGTGAAAGTGAAGACACTAATAGCTAGGCTCATTTCTGTGAGGTTCTTTTCTTAGATCTTGTCCTCATATTTATTCACCGCTGTGTTCCTTCTCTGAAGCCCTCAAACATAGGTAGAACTGTTTTTCCCAGGTTTCATAGCAGTTCTCGGTGAAAGAGGTTGGTATGATTCACATTACCAGAAGTGATTCTCCTGGAAGAGTTGGCTCACTGTCCTTGATCAAAATCTGTGCGGGAAGTCACCTAGTTCCACATTACCAGAAGCACAGGAAGTCTCAGATCTTTTTGGGGTCAAGACTTCAGGTTTGCTTTTGTCGAATTTGAGGAGCTTTGGAGATCTCTCCGGTAAGATAATTGAAAAGTGGTTGGATAAACAAATCTAGACTTCAGGAAGAAGAATCTCCATGGAGAAATATTTTTGGCACAGTAGTGTAGAGATAACACTTCAAGTGACAAAATGAATGAGATCACTCAGGAGAAAGTCTAGATAGAGAAAAGAAGAGGGGCTGGGAATGCACTTTTAGGAGCTGTAGCGTTTGGAAGTTAGCTAGAGGAGGAGGTAGGAGTGAAATACTGGGAAGAGGTTGTTGAAAGGGTAGGCAAATGCCCATGAGAGAGTATGGTGTCAGAGACGCAGAGGAAAAAGAGAATTTAAAGAAGTAGAGAACGATCAAGTATGATTTATTTAATGGAAAGTCTGACAATATAAGACCTAAAAAGTTCCTGGGCATTTGAGCCTCACAAATATCCCGGAGACACTTGATGGATGGCGGTACTTGGGAAGTAGAGTGGGCGGACAGCCTCAGAAAGAGTGATGCAGGGCTGTGGGAGGCCTGCCCGGCAGCCATCACCCTGGTGGCTTTCAATCTCTAATCTGATCATGAGCTCTGTGCTATCTCAATCTGAAAGACTTATTTGAAGCCTGAGCTCTGTCCTTTTTGGCAAATAACTTGGGTAATACCTGTCAAGGGCAAGAAAGGATGGTGGTGCCTATGCTTCTTCCTAATACTCATCAGTTCTTGGGGGAGCAAACCTGTAGTTCATGTTCTCAACCAGAGCACAGCTGCACCTCCTAAGTCGAGCCTGCCTTGCTCAGCGCACAGAACTCCTTCTGACACTGGATGTCTCTCCAGAATCAGGAGGCAGAGAAAATGTCGATTTCTCATGCTAGAGATGTGTGTTTTTTTACAGCAAGCCTGTACTGTTTGAACTCTCAGGATAGCTGCCTTTACTTTATTGGTCCAGAAGAAAATTTAGGCTAAAGGAGAACCTATTTCTATTTGTCAGTATTTCAGAATCGTAACAGTTACGTACAGTACAAACCTCATTATGGTCTCCTTATATTCCTAGGAAACATTAAACATTGGCAATGTGTTTGTATATGTATGCTGAGTTTGATGACTAGACACACTGATGGTTTCTAGATGGTTTTCTTTGTTTAGCAAGGAAAACATTGACCCCAAAGCCCATTACCCTTGTGGGATGAGTATGGAGTAAAATATAGGCCCTCAC